>NW_027513090.1:0-277343 GCF_048772815.1 Callospermophilus lateralis
TGCCAAGTTTCAAAGAGCTACTACAAACCATGTTGGAATTAGAGTTCCAAATTCCTCTATCTATATAGGAGAGAACAGAGTGAAACCTGAAAATAAAAACTGCTACTGTAAACGAAGGCTTCAACGTAGCAAAACAAAATTTGATGAGCCAAGTGGGATTTGTGTACTTTTCATTACCATCACGTATCATCAAGATTGGGTGAAAAAATATTTGCTTTTATTTCGGAAACTCGTTATTTCTTAGAAGCTTGGCAACCCCTATCAATGAAAGTGCTTTTCCACAGTCTGTGCCTAGGGCTACTTGAAGAGGAAACAAACCATAGAGACAAAACTGAGAACTCCTTTATTTTGTCAAGTTTCAAGGAGCTACTACAAAGCATGTTGGATTTAGAGTTCTAAATTCATCTATCTATATAGGAGAGAACAGAGGGAAACCTAAATATAAAAACTGCTACTGTAGACGAACGCTTCAACCTAGAAGAACAAAATTTGGTAAGCCAAGTGGGATTTGTATACTAATCATTACCACCAAGTATCATCAAGATTGGGTGAAAAAATATTTGCTGGTATTTCGGAAACTCGTTATTTCTTAGAAGCTTGGCAAATCCTCTCAATGAAAGTGCTTTCCATCACAGTGCCTAGGGCTACTTGAAGAGGAAAGAAACCATAGAGACAAATCTGAGAACTCCTTTATTTTGTCAAGTTTCAAAGAGCTACTGCAAACCACGTTGGATTTAGAGTTCCAAATTCATCTATCTATATAGGAGAGAACAGAGAGAAACCTAAATATAAAACTGCTACTGTAGACGAACGCTTCAAACTAGAAGAACAAAATTTGGTGAGGCAAGTGGGATTTGTGTACTGATCACTACCACCCAGTATCATCAAGATTGGGTGAAGAAATATTTGCTGGTATTTCAGAAACTCGTTATTTCTTAGAAGCTTGGCAACCAATCTCAATGAAAGTGCTTTCCACAGTCTGTGCCTAGGACTACTTTAAGAGGAAACAAACCATAGAGACAAAACTGAGAACTCCTTTATTTTGTCAAGTTTCAAAGAGCTACTACAAACCATGTTGGATTTAGAGTTCCAAATTCATCTATCTGTATAGGAGAGAACAGAGGGAAACCTAAATATAAAAACTGCTACTGTAGACGAACGCTTCAACCTAGAAGAACTAAATTTGGTGAGCCAAGTGGATTTTTGTACTGATCATTACCACCAAGTATCATCAAGATTGGGTGAAAAAATATTTGCTGGTATTTCGGAAACTCGTTATTTCTTAGAAGCTTGGCAAAACCCCTCAATGAAAGTGTTTTTCCACAGTCTGTGCCTAGGGCTACTTGAAGAGGAAACAAACCATAGAGACAAATCTGAGAACTCCTTTATTTTGTCAAGTTTCAAAGAGCTACTACAAACCAGGTTGGATTTAGAGTTCCAAATTCATCTATCTATATAGGAGAGAACAGAGAGAAACCTAAATATAAAAACTGCTACTGTAGACGAACGCTTCAACCTAGAAGAACAAAATTTGGTGAGCCAAGTGGGATTTGTGAACTGATCATTACCACCAAGTATCAACAAGATTGTGTGAAAAATATTTGCTGGTATTTCGGAAACTCATTATTTCTTAGAAGCTTGACAACCCATCTCAATGAAAGTGCTTTCCACAGTCTGTGCCTAGGGCTACTTGAAGAGGAAACAAACCATAGAGACAAATCTGAGAACTCCTTTATTTTGTCAAGTTTCAAAGAGCTACTGCAAACCACGTTGGATTCAGAGTTCCAAATTCATCTATCTATATAGGAGAGAACAGAGAGAAACCTAAATATAAAACTGCTACTGTAGACGAACGCTTCAACCTAGAAGAACAAAATTTGGTGAGGCAAGTGGGATTTGTGTACTGATCACTACCAACAAGTATCATCAAGATTGGGTGAAGAAATATTTGCTGGTATTTCGGAAACTCGTTATTTCTTAGAAGCTTGGCAACCAATCTCCATGAAAGTACTTTCCACAGTCTGTGCCTAGGGCTACTTTAAGAGGAAACAAACCATAGAGACGAAACTGAGAACTCCTTTATTTTGACAGGTTTCAAAGAGCTACTACAAACCATGTTGGATTTAGAGTTCCAAATTCATCTGTCTATATAGGAGAGAACAGAGGGAAACCTAAATATAAAAACTGCTACTGTACACGAATGCTTCATCCTAGATGAACAAAAATTGGTTAGCCAGGTGGGATTTGTGTGCTGATCATTACCACCAAGTATCATCAAGTTTGGGTGAAAAAATATTTGCTGGTATTTCGGAAACTCGTTATATCTTAGAAGCTTGGCAGCCCCTCTCAATGAAAGTGCTTTTCCACAGTCTGTGCCTAGGGCTACTTGAAAAGGAAACAAACCATAGAGACAAATCTGAGAACTCCTTTATTTTGTCAAGTTTCAAAGAGCTACTACAAACCATGTTGGATTTAGAGTTCCAAATTCATCTATCTGTATAGGAGAGAACAGAGGGAAACCTAAATATAAAAACTTCTACTGTACACGAACGCTTCAACCTAGAAGAACTAAATTTGGTGAGCAAAGTGGGATTTGTGTACTGATCATTAGCAACAAGTATCATCAAGATTGGGTGAAAAAATATTTGCTGGTATTTCGGAAACTCGTTATTTCTTAGAAGCTTGGCAACCCCTCTCAATGAAAGTGCTTTTCCACAGTCTGAACCTAGGGCTACTTGAAGAGTAAACAAACCATAGAGACAAAACTGAGAACTCCTTTATTTTGTCAAGTTTCAAGGAGCTACTGCAAAGCATGTTGGATTTAGAGTTCCAAATTCATCTATCTATATAGGAGAGAACAGAGGGAGACCTAAATATAAAAACTGCTACTGTAGACGAACGCTTCAACCTAGAAGAACAAAATTTGGTAAGCCAAGTGGGATTTGTATACTGATCATTACCACCAAGTATCATCAAGATTGGGTGAAAAAAAATATTTGCTGGTATTTCGGAAACTCGTTATATCTTAGAAGCTTGGCAGCCCCTCTCAATGAAAGTGCTTTTCCACAGTCTGTGCCTAGGGCTAGTTGAAAAGGAAACAAACCATAGAGACAAATCTGAGAACTCCTTTATTTTGTCAAGTTTCAAAGAGCTACTACAGACCATGTTGGATTTAGAGTTCCAAATTCATCTATCTATATAGGAGAGAACAGAGAGAAACCTAAATATAAAAAATTCTACTGTAGACGAACGCTTCAACCTAGAAGAACAAAATTTGGTGAGCCAAGTTGGATTTGTGTACTGATCATTACCACCAAGTATCAACAAGATTGTGTGAAAAATATTTGCTGGTATTTCGGAAACTCGTTATTTCTTAGAAGCTTGACAACCCATCTCAATGAAAGTGCTTTCCACAGTCTGTGCCTAGGGCTACTTTAAAAGGAAACAAACCATAGAGACAAACCTCAGAACTCCTTTATTTTGCCAAGTTTCAAAGAGCTACTACAAACCATGTTGGATTTAGAGTTCCAAATTCATCTATCTATATAGGAGAGAACAGAGGGAAACCTAAATATAAAAACTGCTACTGTACACGAACGCTACAACCTAGAAGAACTAAATTTGGTGAGCCAAGTGGGATTTGTGTACTGATCATTAGCAACAAGTATCATCAAGATTGGGTGAAAAAATATTTGCTGATATTTCGGAAACTCGTTATTTCTTAGAAGCTTGGCAACCCCTCTCATTGAAAGTGCTTTTCCACAGTCTGTGCCTAGGGCTACTTGTAGAGGAAACAAACCATAGAGACAAAACTGAGAACTCCTTTATTTTGTCAAGTTTCAAGGAGCTACTACAAAGCATGTTGGATTTAGAGTTCCAAATTCATCTTTCTATATAGGAGAGAACAGAGGGAAACCTAAATATAAAAACTGCTACTGTAGACGAACGCTTCAACCTAGAAGAACAAAATTTGGTAAGCCAAGTGGGATTTGTATACTACTCATTACCACCAAGTATCATCAAGTTTGGGTGAAAAAATATTTGCTGGTATTTCGGAAACTCGTTATTTCTTAGAAGCTTGGCAACCCCTTTCAATGAAAGTGCTTTTCCACAGTCTGTGCCTAGGGCTACTTGAAGAGGAAACAAAACATAGTGACAAATCTGAGAACTCCTTTATTTTCTCAAGTTTCAAAGAGCTACTACAAACCATGTTGGATTTAGAGTTCCAAATTCATCTATCTATATAGGAGAGAACAGAGAGAAACCTAAATATAAAAACTGCTACTGTAGACGAACGCTTCAACCTAGAAGACCAAATTTGGTGAGCCAAGTGGGATTTGAGTACTGATCATTACCACCAAGTATCAACAAGATTGTGTGAAAAAATATTTGCTGGTATTTCGGAAACTCGTTATTTCTTAGAAGCTTGACAACCCATCTCAATTAAAGTGCTTTCCACAATCTGTGCCTAGGGCTACATGAAGAGGAAACAAACCATAGAGACAAAACTGAGAACTCCTTTATTTTGTCAAGTTTCAAAGAGCTACTACAAACCATGTTGGATTTAGAGTTCCAAATTCATCTATCTGTATAGGAGAGAACAGAGGGAAACCTAAATATAAAAACTGCTACTGTAGACGAACGCTTCAACCTAGAAGAACAAAATTTGGGGAGCCAAGTGGGATTTGTGTTCTGATCATTACCACCAAGTATTATCAAGATTGGGTGAAAGAATATTTGCTGGTATTTCGGAAACTCGTTATTTTGTAAAAGCTTAGGAACCCCTCTCAATGAAAGTGCTTTCCACAGTCTGTGCCTAGGGCTACTTGAAGAGGAAACAAACCATAGAGACAAAATTGAGAACTCCTTTATTTTGTCAAGTTTCAAAGAGCTACTACAAACCATGTTGGATATAGAGTTCCAAATTCATCTATCTGTATAGGAGAGAACAGAGGGAAACCTAAATATAAAAACTGCTACTGTACACGAACGCTTCAACCTAGAAGAACAAAATTTGGTAAGCCAAGTGGGATTTGTGTACTGATCATTACCACAAAGTATCATCAAGATTGGTTGAAAAAAAATATTTGCTGGTATTTCGGAAACTCGTTATTTCTTAGAAGCTTGGGAACCCCTCTCAATGAAAGTGATTTTCCACAGTCTGTGCCTAGGGCTACTTGAAAAGGAAACAAACCAAAGAGACAAATCTGAGACCTCCTTTATTTTGTCAAGTTTCAAAGAGCTACTAAAACCATGTTGGATTTAGAGTTCCAAATTCATCTATCTATATAGGAGAGAACAGAGAGAAACCTAAATATAAAAACTGCTACTGTAGACGAACGCTTCAACCTAGAACAAAATTTGGTGAGCCAAGTGGGATTTGTGTACTGATCATTACCACCAAGTATCAACAAGATTGTGTGAAAAATATTTGCTGGTATTTCGGAAACTCGTTATTTCTTAGAAGCTTGACAACCCATCTCAATGAAAGTGTTTTTCCACAGTCTGTGCCTAGGGCTACTTGAAGAGGAAACAAACCATAGAGACAAATCTGAGAACTCCTTTATTTTGTCAAGTTTCAAAGAGCTACTACAAACCAGGTTGGATTTAGAGTTCCAAATTCATCTATCTATATAAGAGAGAACAGAGAGAAACCTAAATATAAAAACTGTTACTGTAGACGAACGCTTCAACCTAGAAGAACAAAATTTGCTGAGCCCAGTGGGATTTGTGAACTGATCATTACCACCAAGTATCAACAAGATTGTGTGAAAAATATTTGCTGGTATTTCGGAAACTCGTTATTTCTTAGAAGCTTGACAACCCATCTCAATGAAAGTGCTTTCCACAGTCTGTGCCTAGGGCTACTTGAAGAGGAAACAAACCATAGAGACAAATCTGAGAAATCCTTTATTTTGTCAAGTTTCAAAGAGCTACTGCAAACCACGTTGGATTCAGAGTTCCAAATTCATCTATCTATATAGGAGAGAACAGAGAGAAACCTAAATATAAAACTGCTACTGTAGACGAACGCTTCATCCTAGATGAACAAAAATTGGTTAGCCAGGTGGGATTTGTGTGCTGATCATTATCACCAAGTATCATCAAGTTTGGGTGAAAAAATATTTGCTGGTATTTCGGAAACTCGATATTTCTTAGAAGCTTGGCAACCCATCTCAATGAAAGTGCTTTTCCACAGTCTGTTCCTAGGGCTACAAAAGAGGAAACAAACCAGAGAGACAAAACTGAGAACTCCTTTATTTTGTCAAGTTTCAAAGAGCTACTACAAACCATGTTGGATTTAGAGTTCCAAATTCATCTATCTGTATAGGAGAGAACAGAGGGAAACCTAAATATAAAAACTGCTACTGTACACGAACGCTTCAACCTAGAAGAACTAAATTTGGTGAGCAAAGTGGGATTTGTGTACTGATCATTAGCAACAAGTATCATCAAGATTGGGTGAAAAAATATTTGCTTGTATTTCGGAAACTCGTTATATCTTAGAAGCTTGGCAGCCCCTCTCAATGAAAGTGCTTTTCCACAGTCTGTGCCTAGGGCTACTTGAAAAGGAAACAAACCATAGAGACAAATCTGAGAACTCCTTTATTTTGTCAAGTTTCAAAGAGCTACTACAGACCATGTTGGATTTAGAGTTCCAAATTCATCTATCTGTATAGGAGAGAACAGAGAGAAACCTAAATATAAAAACTTCTACTGTAGATGAACGCTTCAACCTAGAAGAACAAAATTTGGTGAGCCAAGTGGGATCTGTGTACTGATCATTACCACCAAGTATCAACAAGATTGTGTGAAAAATATTTGCTGGTATTTCGGAAACTCGTTATTTCTTAGAAGCTTGACAACCCATCTCAATGAAAGTGCTTTCCACAGTCTGTGCCTAGGGCTACTTTAAAAGGAAACAAACCATAGAGACAAAACTCAGAACTCCTTTATTTTGCCAAGTTTCAAAGAGCTACTACAAACCATGTTGGATTTAGAGTTCCAAATTCATCTTTCTATATAGGAGAGAACAGAGGGAAACCTAAATATAAAAACTGCTACTGTACACGAACGCTTCAACCTAGAAGAACTAAATTTGGTGAGCCAAGTGGGATTTGTGTACTGATCATTAGCAACAAGTATCATCAAGATTGGGTGAAAAAATATTTGCTGATATTTCGGAAACTCGTTATTTCTTAGAAGCTTGGCAACCCCTCTCATTGAAAGTGCTTTTCCACAGTCTGTGCCTAGGGCTACTTGTAGAGGAAACAAACCATAGAGACAAAACTGAGAACTCCTTTATTTTGTCAAGTTTCAAGGAGCTACTACAAAGCATGTTAGATTTAGAGTTCCAAATTCATCTTTCTATATAGGAGAGAACAGAGGGAAACCTAAATATAAAAACTGCTACTGTAGACGAACGCTTCAACCTAGAAGAACAAAATTTGGTAAGCCAAGTGGGATTTGTATACTACTCATTACCACCAAGTATCATCAAGTTTGGGTGAAAAAATATTTGCTGGTATTTCCGAAACTCGTTATTTCTTAGAAGCTTGGCAACCCCTTTCAATGAAAGTGCTTTTCCACAGTCTGTGCCTAGGGCTACTTGAAGAGGAAACAAAACATAGTGACAAATCGGAGAACTCCTTTATTTTCTCAAGTTTCAAAGAGCTACTACAAACCATGTTGGATTTAGAGTTCCAAATTCATCTATCTATATAGGAGAGAACAGAGAGAAACCTAAATATAAAAACTGCTACTGTAGACGAACGCTTCAACCTAGAAGACCAAATTTGGTGAGCCAAGTGGGATTTGAGTACTGATCATTACCACCAAGTATCAACAAGATTGTGTGAAAAAATATTTGCTGGTATTTCGGAAACTCGTTATTTCTTAGAAGCTTGAGAACCCATCTCAATTAAAGTGCTTTCCACAGTCTGTGCCTAGGGCTACATGAAGAGGAAACACACCATAGAGACAAAACTGAGAACTCCTTTATTTTGTCAAGTTTCAAAGAGCTACTACAAACCATGTTGGATTTAGAGTTCCAAATTCATCTATCTGTATAGGAGAGAACAGAGTGAAACCTAAATATAAAAACTGCTACTGTAGACGAACGCTCAACCTAGAAGAACAAAATTTGGGGAGCCAAGTGGGATTTGTGTTCTGATCATTACCACCAAGTATTATCAAGATTGGGTGAAAGAATATTTGCTGGTATTTCGGAAACTCGTTATTTCGTAAAAGCTTAGGAACCCCTCTCAATGAAAGTGCTTTCCACAGTCTGTGCCTAGGGCTACTTGAAGAGGAAACAAACCATAGAGACAAAACTCAGAACTCCTTTATTTTGTCAAGTTTCAAAGAGCTACTACAAACCATGTTGGATATAGAGTTCCAAATTCATCTATCTGTATAGGAGAGAACAGAGGGAAACCTAAATATAAAACTGCTACTGTACACGAACGCTTCAACCTAGAAGAACAAAATTTGGTAAGCCAAGTGGGATTTGTGTACTGATCATTACCACAAAGTATCATCAAGATTGGTTGAAAAAAAATATTTGCTGGTATTTCGGAAACTCGTTATTTCTTAGAAGCTTGGGAACCCCTCTCAATGAAAGTGATTTTCCACAGTCTTTGCCTAGGGCTACTTGAAAAGGAAACAAACCAAAGAGACAAATCTGAGACCTACTTTATTTTGTCAAGTTTCAAAGAGCTACTACAAACCATGTTGGATTTAAAGTTCCAAATTCATCTATCTATATAGGAGAGAACAGAGAGAAACCTAAAAATAAAAACTGCTACTGTAGACGAACGCTTCAACCTAGAAGAAAATTTGGTGAGCCAAGTGGGATTTGTGTACTGATCATTACCACCAAGTATCAACAAGATTGTGTGAAAAATATTTGCTGGTATTTCGGAAACTCATTATTTCTTAGAAGCTTGACAACCCATCTCAATGAAAGTGCTTTTCCACAGTCTGTGCCTAGGGCTACTTGTAGAGGAAACAAACCATAGAGACAAAACTGAGAACTCCTTTATTTTGTCAAGTTTCAAGGAGCTACTACAAAGCATGTTGGATTTAGAGTTCCAAATTCATCTTTCTATATAGGAGAGAACAGAGGGAAACATAAATATAAAAACTGCTACTGTAGACGAACGCTTCAACTTAGAAGAACAAAATTTGGTAAGCCAAGTGGGATTTGTATACTAATCATTACCACCAAGTATCATCAAGTTTGGGTGAAAAAATATTTGCTGGTATTTCCGAAACTCGTTATTTCTTAGAAGCTTGGCAACCCCTTTCAATGAAAGTGCTTTTCCACAGTCTGTGCCTAGGGCTACTTGAAGAGGAAACAAAACATAGTGACAAATCTGAGAACTCCTTTATTTTCTCAAGTTTCAAAGAGCTACTACAAACCATGTTGGATTTAGAGTACCAAATTCATCTATCTATATAGGAGAGAACAGAGAGAAACCTAAATATAAAAACTGCTACTGTAGACGAACGCTTCAACCTAGAAGACCAAATTTGGTGAGCCAAGTGGGATTTGTGTACTGATCATTACCACCAAGTATCAACAAGATTGTGTGAAAAAATATTTGCTGGTATTTCGGAAACTCGTTATTTCTTAGAAGCTTGACAACCCATCTCAATTAAAGTGCTTTACACAGTCTGTGCCTAGGGCTACTTGAAGAGGAAACAAACCATAGAGACAAAACTGAGAACTCCTTTATTTTGTCAAGTTTCAAAGAGCTACTACAAACCATGTTGGATTTAGAGTTCCAAATTCATCTATCTGTATAGGAGAGAACAGAGGGAAACCTAAATATAAAAACTGCTACTGTAGACGAACGCTTCAACCTAGAAGAACAAAATTTGGGGAGCCAAGTGGGATTTGTGTTCTGATCATTACCACCAAGTATTATCAAGATTGGGTGAAAAAATATTTGCTGGTATTTCGGAAACTCGTTATTTTGTAGAAGCTTAGGAACCCCTCTCAATGAAAGTGCTTTCCACAGTCAGTTCCTAGGGCTACTTGAAGAGGAAACAAACCATAGAGACAAAACTGAGAACTCCTGTATTTTGTCAAGTTTCAAAAAGCTACTACAAACCATGTTGGATTTAGAGTTCCAAATTCATCTATCTGTATAGGAGAGAACAGAGGGAAACCTAAATATAAAAACTGCTACTGTACACGAACGCTTCAACCTAGAAGAACAAAATTTGGTAAGCCAAGTGGGATTTGTGTACTGATCATTACCACCAAGTATCATCAAGATTGGTTGAAAAAAAATATTTGCTGGTATTTCGGAAACTCGTTATTTCTTAGAAGCTTGGGAACCCCTCTCAATGAAAGTGATTTTCCACAGTCTGTGCCTAGGGCTACTTGAAAAGGAAACAAACCATAGAGACAAATCTGAGACCTCCTTTATTTTGTCAAGTTTCAAAGAGCTACTACAAACCATGTTGGATTTAGAGTTCCAATTCATCTATCTATATAGGAGAGAACAGAGAGAAACCTAAATATAAAAACTGCTACTGTAGACGAACGCTTCAACCTGGAACAAAATTTGGTGAGCCAAGTGGGATTTGTGTACTGATCATTACCACCAAGTATCAACAAGATTGTGTGAAAAATATTTGCTGGTATTTCGGAAACTCGTTATTTCTTAGAAGCTTGACAACCCATCTCAATGAAAGTGCTTTCCACAGTCTGTGCCTAGGGCTACTTGAAGAGGAAACAAACCATAGAGACAAATCTGGGAACTCCTTTATTTTGCCAAGTTTCAAAGAGCTACTACAAACCATGTTGGATTTAGAGTTCCAAATTCATCTATCTATATAGGAGAGAACAGAGAGAAACCTAAATATAAAAACTGCTACTGTAGACGAACGCTTCAACCTAGAAAAACAAAATTTGGTGAGCCAAGTGGGATTTGTGTACTGATCATTACCACCAAGTATCAACAAGATTGTGTGAAAAATATTTGCTGGTATTTCGGAAACTCGTTATTTCTTAGAAGCTTGAAATCCCATCTCAATGAAAGTGCTTTCCACAGTCTGTGCCTAGGGCTACTTTAAAAGGAAACAAACCATAGAAACAAAACTGAGAACTCCTTTATTTTGCCAAGTTTCAAAGAGCTACTACAAACCATGTTGGATTTAGAGTTCCAAATTCATCTATCTATATAGGAGAGAACAGAGGGAAACCTAAATATAAAAACTGCTACTGTACACGAACGCTTCAACCTAGAAGAACTAAATTTGGTAAGCCAAGTGGGATTTGTGTACTTTTCATTACCATCACGTATCATCAAGATTGGGTGAAAAAATATTTGCTGGTTTTTCGGAAACTCGTTATTTCTTAGAAGCTTGGCAACCCATCTCAATGAAAGTTTTTTTCCACAGTCTGTGCCTAGGGCTACTTGAAGAGGAAACAAACCATAGAGACAAATCTTAGAACTCTTTTATTTTGTCAAGGTTCAAAGAGCTACTACAAACCATGTTGGAGTTAGAGTTCCAAATTCATCTATCTATATAGGAGAGAACAGAGAGAAACCTAAATATAAAAACTGCTACTGTAGACGAACGCTTCAACCTAGAAGAACAAAATTTGGTGAGCCAAGTGGGATTTGTGTACTGATCATTACCACCAAGTATCAACAAGATTGTGTGAAAAATATTTGCTGGTATTTCGGAAACTCGTTATTTCTTAGAAGTTTGACAACCCATCTCAATGAAAGTGCTTTCCACAGTCTGTGCCTAGGGCTACTTTAAAAGGAAACAAACCATAGAGACAAAACTGAGAACTCCTTTATTTTGTCAATTTTCAAGGAGCTACTACAAAGCATGTTGGATTTAGAGTTCTAAATTCATCTATCTATATAGGAGAGAACAGAGGGAAACATAAATATAAAAACTGCTACTGTAGACGAACGCTTCAACCTAGAAGAACAAAATTTGGTAAGCCAAGTGGGATTTGTATACTAATCATTACCACCAAGTATCATCAAGTTTGGGTGAAAAAATATTTGCTGGTATTTCGGAAACTCGTTATTTCTTAGAAGCTTGGCAAACCCTATCAATGAAAGTGCTTTTCCACAGTCTGTGCCTAGGGCTACTTGAAGAGGAAACAAACCATAGAGACAAATCTGAGACCTCCTTTATTTTGTCAAGTTTCAAAGAGCTACTACAAACCATGTTGGATTTAGAGTTCCAATTCATCTATCTATATAGGAGAGAACAGAGAGAAACCTAAATATAAAAACTGCTACTGTAGACGAACTCTTCAACCTGGAACAAAATTTGGTGAGCCAAGTGGGATTTGTGTACTGATCATTACCACCAAGTATCAACAAGATTGTGTGAAAAATATTTGCTGGTATTTCGGAAACTCGTTATTTCTTAGAAGCTTGACAACCCATCTCAATGAAAGTGCTTTCCACAGTCTGTGCCTAGGGCTACTTGAAGAGGAAACAAACCATAGAGACAAATCTGGGAACTCCTTTATTTTGCCAAGTTTCAAAGAGCTACTACAAACCATGTTGGATTTAGAGTTCCAAATTCATCTATCTATATAGGAGAGAACAGAGAGAAACCTAAATATAAAAACTGCTACTGTAGACGAACGCTTCAACCTAGAAAAACAAAATTTGGTGAGCCAAGTGGGATTTGTGTACTGATCATTACCACCAAGTATCAACAAGATTGTGTGAAAAATATTTGCTGGTATTTCGGAAACTCGTTATTTCTTAGAAGCTTGACATCCCATCTCAATGAAAGTGCTTTCCACAGTCTGTGCCTAGGGCTACTTTAAAAGGAAACAAACCATAGAAACAAAACTGAGAACTCCTTTATTTTGCCAAGTTTCAAAGAGCTACTACAAACCATGTTGGATTTAGAGTTCCAAATTCATCTATCTATATAGGAGAGAACAGAGGGAAACCTAAATATAAAAACTGCTACTGTACACGAACGCTTCAAACTAGAAGAACTAAATTTGGTAAGCCAAGTGGGATTTGTGTACTTTTCATTACCATCACGTATCATCAAGATTGGGTGAAAAAATATTTGCTGGTTTTTCGGAAACTCGTTATTTCTTAGAAGCTTGGCAACCCATCTCAATGAAAGTTTTTTTCCACAGTCTGCGCCTAGGGCTACTTGAAGAGGAAACAAACCATAGAGACAAATCTTAGAACTCTTTTATTTTGTCAAGGTTCAAAGAGCTACTACAAACCATGTTGGAGTTAGAGTTCCAAATTCATCTATCTATATAGGAGAGAACAGAGAGAAACCTAAATATAAAAACTGCTACTGTAGACGAACGCTTCAACCTAGAAGAACAAAATTTGGTGAGCCAAGTGGGATTTGTGTACTGATCATTACCACCAAGTATCAACAAGATTGTGTGAAAAATATTTGCTGGTATTTCGGAAACTCGTTATTTCTTAGAAGTTTGACAACCCATCTCAATGAAAGTGCTTTCCACAGTCTGTGCCTAGGGCTACTTTAAAAGGAAACAAACCATAGAGACAAAACTGAGAACTCCTTTATTTTGTCAAGTTTCAAGGAGCTACTACAAAGCATGTTGGATTTAGAGTTCGAAATTCATCTATCTATATAGGAGAGAACAGAGGGAAACATAAATATAAAAACTGCTACTGTAGACGAACGCTTCAACCTAGAAGAACAAAATTTGGTAAGCCAAGTGGGATTTGTATACTAATCATTACCACCAAGTATCATCAAGTTTGGGTGAAAAAATATTTGCTGGTATTTCGGAAACTCGTTATTTCTTAGAAGCTTGGCAAACCCTCTCAATGAAAGTGCTTTTCCACAGTCTGTGCCTAGGGCTACTTGAAGAGGAAACAAACCATAGAGACAAATCTGAGAACTCCTTTATTTTGTCAAGTTTCAAATAGCTACTGCAAAAAACGTTGGATTTACAGTTCCAAATTCATCTATCTATATAGGAGAGAACAGAGAGAAACCTAAATATAAAACTGCTACTGTAGACGAACACTTCAACCTAGAAGAACAAAATTTATGAGGCAAGTGGGATTTGTGTACTGATCACTACCACCAAGTATCATCAAGATTGGGTGAAGAAATATTTGCTGGTATTTCGGAAACTCGTTATTTCTTAGAAGCTTGGCAACCAATCTCAATGAAAGTGCTTTCCACAGTCTGTGCCTAGGACTACTTTAAGAGGAAACAAACCATAGAGACAAAACTGAGAACTCCTTTATTTTGTCAAGTTTCAAAGAGCTACTACAAACCATGTTGGATTTAGAGTTCCAAATTCCTCTATCTATATAGGAGAGAACAGAGGGAAACCTAAATATAAAAACTGCTACTGTACACGAATGCTTCATCCTAGATGAACAAAAATTGGTTAGCCAGGTGGGATTTGTGTGCTGATCATTACCACCAAGTATCATCAAGTTTGGGTGAAAAAATATTTGCTGGTATTTCGGAAACTCGATATTTCTTAGAAGCTTGGCAACTCATCTCAATGAAAGTGCTTTTCCACAGTTTGTTCTTAGGGCTACATGAAGAGGAAACAAACCATAGAGACAAAACTGAGAACTCCTTTATTTTGTCAAGTTTCAAAGAGCTACTACAAACCATGTTGGATTTAGAGTTCCAAATTCATCTATCTGTATAGGAGAGAACATAGGGAAACCTAAATATAAAAACTGCTACTGTACACGAACGCTTCAACCTAGAAGAACTAAATTTGGTGAGCCAAGTGGGATTTGTGTACTGATCATTACCACCAAGTATCATCAAGATTGGGTGAAAAAATATTTGCTGGTATTTCGGAAACTCGTTATTTCTTAGAAGCTTGGCAACCCCTCTCAATAAAAGTGTTTTTCCACAGTCTGTGCCTAGGGCTACTTTAAAAGGAAACAAACCATAGAGACAAAACTGAGAACTCCTTTATTTTGCCAAGTTTCAAAGAGCTACTACAAACCATGTTGGATTTAGAGTTCCAAATTCATCTATCTATATAGGAGAGAACAGAGTGAAACCTGAAAATAAAAACTGCTACTGTAAACGAAGGCTTCAACGTAGCAAAACAAAATTTGGTGAGCCAAGTGGGATTCGTGTACTTTTCATTACCATCACGTATCATCAAGATTGGGTGAAAAAATATTTGCAGGTATTTCGGAAACTCGTTATTTCTTAGAAGCTTGGCAACCCCTCTCAATGAAAGTGTTTTTCCACAGTCTGTGCCTAGGGCTACTTGAAGAGGAAACATACCATAGAGACAAAACTGAGAACTCCTTTATTTTGTCAAGTTTCAAGGAGCTACAACAAAGCATGTTGGATTTAGAGTTCTAAATTCATCTATCTATATAGGAGAGAACAGAGGGAAACATAAATATAAAAACTGCTACTGTAGACGAACGCTTAAACCTAGAAGAACAAAATTTGGTAAGCCAAGTGGGATTTGTATACTAATCATTACCACCAAGTATCATCAAGTTTGGGTGAAAAAATATTTGCTGGTATTTCGGAAACTCGTTATTTCTTAGAAGCTTGGCAAACCCTCTCAATGAAAGTGCTTTTCCACAGTCTGTGCCTAGGGCTACTTGAAGAGGAAACAAACCATAGAGACAAATCTGAGAACTCCTTTATTTTGTCAAGTTTCAAATAGCTACTGCAAACCACGTTGGATTTAGAGTTCCAAATTCATCTATCTATATAGGAGAGAACAGAGAGAAACCTAAATATAAAACTGCTACTGTAGACAAACACTTCAACCTAGAAGAACAAAATTTATGAGGCAAGTGGGATTTGTGTACTGATCACTACCACCAAGTATCATCAAGATTGGGTGAAGAAATATTTGCTGGTATTTCGGAAACTCGTTATTTCTTAGAAGCTTGGCAACCAAACTCAATGAAAGTGCTTTCCACAATCTGTGCCTAGGACTACTTTAAGAGGAAACAAACCATAGAGACAAAACTGAGAACTCCTTTATTTTGTCAAGTTTCAAATAGCTACTACAAACCATGTTGGATTTAGAGTTCCAAATTCATCTATCTATATAGGAGAGAACAGAGGGAAACCTAAATATAAAAACTGCTACTGTACACGAATGCTTCATCCTAGATGAACAAAAATTGGTTAGCCAGGTGGGATTTGTGTGCTGATCATTACAACCAAGTATCATCAAGTTTGGGTGAAAAAATATTTGCTGGTATTTCGGAAACTCGATATTTCTTAGAAGCTTGGCAACTCATCTCAATGAAAGAGCTTTTCCACAGTTTGTTCTTAGGGCTACATGAAGAGGAAACAAACCATAGAGACAAAACTGAGAACTCCTTTATTTTGTCAAGTTTCAAAGAGCTACTACAAACCATGTTGGATTTAGAGTTCCAAATTCATCTATCTGTATAGGAGAGAACATAGGGAAACCTAAATATAAAAACTCCTACTGTACACGAACGCTTCAACCTAGAAGAACTAAATTTGGTGAGCCAAGTGGGATTTGTGTACTGATCATTACCACCAAGTATCATCAAGATTGGGTGAAAAAATATTTGCTGGTATTTCGGAAACTCGTTATTTCGTAGAAGCTTAAGAACCCCTCTCAATGAAAGTGCTTTCCACAGTCTGTGCCTAGGGCTACTTGAAGAGGAAACAAACCATAGAGACAAATCTGAGAACTCCTTTATTTTGTCAAGATTCAAAGAGCTACTACAAACCAGGTGGGATTTAGAGTTCCAAATTCATCTATCTATATTGAAGAGAACAGAGAGAAACCTAAATATAAAAACTGCTACTGTAGACGAACGCTTCAACCTAGAAGAACAAAATTTGGTGAGCCAAGTGGAATTTGTGTACTGATCATTAGCAACAAGTATCATCAAGATTGGGTGAAAAAATATTTGCTGGTATTTCGGAAACTCGTTATTTCTTTGAAGCTTGACAACCCATCTCAATGAAAGTGCTTTCCACCGTCTGTGCCTAGGGCTACTTGAAGAGGAAACAAACCATAGAGACAAATCTGAGAACTCTTTTATTTTGTCAAGTTTCAAAGAGCTACTGCAAACCACGTTGGATTTAGAGTTCCAAATTCATCTATCTATATGGGAGAGAACAGAGGGAAACCTAAATATAAAACCTGCTACTTTAGACGAACGCTTCAACCTAGAAGAACAAAATTTGGAGAGCCAAGTGGGATTTGTGTTCTGATCATTACCACCAAGTATTGTCAAGATTGGGTGAAAAAATATTTGCTGGTATTTCGGAAACTCGTTATTTCGTAGAAGCTTAAGAACCCCTCTCAATGAAAGTGCTTTCCACAGTCTGTGCCTAGGGCTACTTGAAGAGGAAACAAACCATAGAGATAAATCTGAGAACTCCTTTATTTTGTCAAGTTTCAAAGAGCTACTACAAACCATGTTGGATTTAGAGTTCCAAATTCATCTATCTATATAGGAGAGAACAGAGAGAAACCTAAATATAAAAACTGCTACTATAGACGAACGCTTCAACCTAGAAGAACAAAATTTGGTGAGCCAAGTGGGATTTGTGTACTGATCATTACCACCAAGTATCAACAAGATTGTGTGAAAAATATTTGCTGGTATTTCGGAAAATCGTTATTTCTTAGAAGCTTGACAACCCATCTCAATGAAAGTGCTTTCCACAGTCTGTGCCTAGGGCTACTTTAAAAGGAAACAACCCATAGAGACAAAACTGAGAACTCCTTTATTTTGCCAAGTTTCAAAGAGCTACTACAAACCATGTTGGATTTAGAGTTCCAAATTCATCAATCTATATAGGATAGAAAAGAGGGAAACCTAAATATAAAAACTGCTGCTGTACACGAACGCTTCAACCTAGAAGAACTAAATTTGGTAAGCCAAGTGGGATTTGTGTACTTTTCATTACCATCACGTATCATCAAGATTGGGTGAAAAAATATTTGCTGGTATTTCGGAAACTCGTTATTTCTTAGAAGCTTGGCAAACACTCTCAATGAAAGTGTTTTTCCACAGTCTGTGCCTAGGGCTACTTGAAGAGGAAACAAACCATAGAGACAAATCTGAGAACTCCTTTATTTTGTCAAGGTTCAAAGAGATACTACAAACCATGTTGGATTTAGAGTTCCAAATTCATCTATCTATATAGGAGAGAACAGAGAGAAACCTAAATATAAAAACTGCTACTGTAGACGAACGCTTCAACCTAGAAGAACAAATTTTGGTGAGCCAAGTGGGATTTGTGTACTGATCATTACCACCAAGTATCAACAAGATTGTGTTAAAAATATTTGCTGGTATTTCGGAAAGTCGTTATTTCTTAGAAACTTGACAACCCATCTCAATGAAAGTGCTTTCCACAGTCTGTGCCTAGGGCTACTTTAAAAGGAAACAAACCATAGAGACAAAACTGAGAACTCCTTTATTTTGCCAAGTTTCAAAGAGCTACTGCAAACCACGGTGGATTTAGAGTTAAAATTCATCTATCAATATAGGAGAGACAGAGAGAAACCTAAATATTAAACTGCTACTGTAGACGAACGCTTCACCCTAGAAGAACAAAATTTGGTGAGGCAAGTGGGATTTGTGTACTGATCACTACCAACAAGTATCATCAAGATTGGGTGAAGAAATATTTGCTGGTATTTCGGAAACTCGTTATTTCTTAGAAGCTTGGCAACCAATCTCAATGAAAGTACTTTCCGAGTCTGTGCCTAGGGCTACTTTAAGAGGAAACAAACCATAGAGAAAAAACTGAGAACTCCTTTATTTTGACAAATTTCAAAGAGCTACTACAAACCATGTTTGATTTAGAGTTCCAAATTCAATTGTCTATATAGGAGAGAACAGAGGGAAACCTAAATATAAAAACTGCTACTGTACACGAATGCTTCATCTTAGATGAACAAAAATTGGTTAGCCAAGAGGGATTTGTGTGCGGATCATTACCACCAAGTATCATCAAGTTTGGGTGAAAAAATATTTGCTGGTATTTCGGAACTCGATATTTCTTAGAAGCTTGGCAACCCATCTCAATGAAAGTGCTTTTCCACAGTCTGTTCCTAGGGCTACATTAAGAGGAAACAAACCAGAGAGACAAAACTGAGAACTCCTTTATTTTGTCAACTTTCAAAGAGCTACTACAAACCATGTTGGATTTAGAGTTCCAAATTCATCTATCTGTATAGGAGAGAACAGAGGGAAACCTAAATATAAAAACTGCTACTGTAGACGAACGCTTCAACCTAGAAGAACTAAATTTGGTGAGCAAAGTGGGATTTGTGTACTGATCATTAGCAACAAGTATCATCAAGATTGGGTGAAAAAATATTTGCTGGTATTTCGGAAACTCGTTATTTCTTAGAAGCTTGGCAACCCCTCTCAATGAAAGTGCTTTTCCACAGTCTGTGCCTAGGGCTACTTGAAGAGGAAACAAACCATAGAGACAAAACTGAGAACTCCTTTATTTTGTCAAGTTTCAAGGAGCTACTACAAAGCATGTTGGATTTAGAGTTCCAAATTCATCTATCTATATAGGAGAGAACAGAGGGAGACCTAAATATAAAAACTGCTACTGTAGACGAACGCTTCAAACTAGAAGAACAAAATTTGGTAAGCCAAGTGGGATTTGTGTACTGATCATTACCACCAAGTATCATCAAGATTGGGTGAAAAAAAATATTTGCTGGTATTTCGGAAACTCGTTATGTCTTGGAAGCTTGGCAGCCCCTCTCAATGAAAGTGCTTTTCCACAGTCTGTGCCTAGGGCTACTTGAAGAGGAAACAAACCATATAGACAATTCTGAGAACTCCTTTATTTTGTCAAGTTTCAAAGAGCTACTACAAACCGTGATGGATTTAGAGTTCCAAATTCATCTATCTATACAGGAGAGAACAGAGAGAAACCTAAATATAAAAACTGCTACTGTAGACGAACGCTTCAACCTAGAAGACCTAATTTGGTGAGCCAAGTGGGATTTGTGTACTGATCATTACCACCAAGTATCAACAAGATTGTGTGAAAAAATATTTGCTGGTATTTCGGAAACTCGTTATTTCTTAGAAGCTTGACAACCCATCTCAATGAAAGTGCTTTCCACAGTCTGTGCCTAGGGCTACTTTAAAAAGAAACAAACCATAGCGACAAAACTGAGAACTCCTTTATTTTGCCAAGTTTCAAAGAGCTACTACAAACCATGTTGGATTTAGAGTTCCAAATTCATCTATCTATATAGGAGAGAACAGAGGGAAACCTAAATATAAAAACTGCTACTGTACACGAACTCTTCAACCTAGAAGAACTAAATTTGGTGAGCCAAGTGGGATTTCTGTACTGATCATTAGCAACAAGTATCATCAACATTGGGTGAAAAAATATTTGCTGGTATTTCGGAAACTCGTTATTTCTTAGAAGCTTGACAACCCATCTCAATGAAAGTGCTTTTCAACAGTCTGTGCCTAGGGCTACTTGAAGAGGAAAAAAACCATAGAGACAAATCTGAGAACTCCTTTATTTTGTCAAGTTTCAAAGAGCTACTACAAACCATGTTGGATTTAGAGTTCCAAAATCATCTATCTATATGGGAGAGAACAGAGGGAGACCTAAATATAAATACTGCTACTGTAGACGAACGCTTCAACCTAGAAGAACAAAATTTGGTAAGCCAAGTGGGATTTGTATACTAATCATTACCACCAAGTATCATCAAGTTTGGGTGAAAAAATATTTGCTGGTATTTCCGAAACTCGTTATTTCTTAGAAGCTTGGCAACCCCTTTCAATGAAAGTGCTTTTCCACAGTCTGTGCCTACGGCTACTTGAAGAGGAAACAAACCATAGAGACAAAACTCAGAACTCCTTTATTTTGTCAAGTTTCAAAGAGCTACTACAAACCAGGTTGGATTTAGAGTTCCAAATTCATCTATCTATACAGGAGAGAACAGAGAGAAACCTAAATATAAAAACTGCTACTGTAGACGAATGCTTCAACCTAGAAGACCTAATTTGGTGAGCCAAGTGGGATTTGTGTACTGATCATTACCACCAAGTATCAACAAGATTGTGTGAAAAAATATTTGCTGGTATTTCGGAAACTCGTTATTTCTTAGAAGCTTGACAACCCATCTCAATGAAAGTGCTTTTCAACAGTCTGTGCCTAGGGCTACTTGAAGAGGAAAAAAACCATAGAGACAAATCTGAGAACTCCTTTATTTTGTCAAGTTTCAAAGAGCTACTACAAACCATGTTGGATTTAGAGTTCCAAAATCATCTATCTATATGGGAGAGAACAGAGGGAAACCTAAATATAAAACCTGCTACTGTAGACGAACGCTTCAACCAACAAGAACAAAATTTGGGGAGCCATTTGGGATTTGTGTACTGATCATTACCACCAAGTATTATCAAGATTGGGTAAAAAAATATTTGCTGGTATTTCGGAAACTCGTTATTTCGTAGAAGCTTAGGAACCCCTCTCAATGAAAGTGCAATCCACAGTCTGGGCCTAGGGCTACTTGAAGAGGAAACAAACCATAGAGACAAAACTGAGAACTCCTTTATTTTGTCAAGTTTCAAAGAGCTACTACAAACCATGTTGGATTTAGAGTTCCAAATTTATCTATCTGTATAGGAGAGAACAGAGGGAAACCTAAATATAAAAACTGCTACTGTACACGAACGCTTCAACCTAGAAGAACAAAATTTGGAAAGCCAAGTGGGATTTGTGTACTGATCATTACCACCAAGTATCATCAAGATTGGTTGAAAAAAAATATTTGCTGGTATTTCGGAAACTCGTTATTTCTTAGAAGCTTGGCAACCCCTCTCAATGAAAGTGCTTTTCCACAGTCTGTGCCTAGGGCTACTTGAAGAGGAAACAAACCATAGAGGCAAAACTGAGAACTCCTTTATTTTGTCAAGTTTCAAAGAGCTACTGCAAACCACGTTGGATTTAGAGTTCCAAATTCATCTCTCTATATAGGAGAGAACAGAGAGAAACCTAAATATAAAACTGCTACTGTAGACGAACGCTTCAACCTAGAAGAACAAAATTTGGTAAGCCAAGTGGGATTTGTGTACTGATCACTACCACCAGGTATCATCAAGATTGGGTGAAAAAATATTTGCTGGTATTTCGGAAACTCGATATTTCTTAGTAGCTTGGCAACCCATCTCAATGAAAGTGCTTTTCCACAGTCTGTTCCTAGGGCTACATGAAGAGGAAACAAACCAGAGAGACAAAACTGAGAACTCCTTTATTTTGTCAAGTTTCAAAGAGCTACTAAAAACCATGTTGGATTTAGAGTTCCAAATTCATCTATCTGTATAGGAGAGAATAGAGGGAAACCTAAATATAAAAACTGCTACTGTACTCGAACGCTTCAACCTAGAAGAACTAAATTTGGTGAGCCAAGTGGGACTTGTGTACTGATCATTAGCAACAAGTATCATCAAGATTGGGTGAAAAAATATTTGCTGGTATTTCGGAAACTCGTTATTTCTTAGAAGCTGGGCAACCCCTCTCAATGAAAGTGCTTTTCCACAGTCTGTGCCTAGGGCTACTTGAAGAGGAAAAAAACCATGGAGACAAAACTGAGAACTCCTTTATTTTGTGAAGTTTCAAGGAGCTACTACATAGCATGTTGGATTTAGAGTTCCAAATTAATCTATCTATATAGGAGAGAACAGAAGGAAACCTAAATATAAAAACTGCTACTTTAGACGAACGCTTCAACATAGAAGAACAAAATTTGGTAAGCCAAGTGGGATTTGTGTACTGATCATTAGCAACAAGTATCATCAAGATTGGGTGAAAAAATATTTGCTGGTATTTCAGAAACTCGTTATTTCTTAGAAGATTGGCAGCCCCTCTCAATGAAAGTGCTTTTCCACAGTCTGTGCCTAGGGCTACTTGAAGAGGAAACAAACCATAGAGACAAATCTGAGAACTCCTTTATTTTGTCAAGTTTCAAAGAGCTACTACAAACCATGTTGGATTTAGAGTTCCAAATTCATCTATCTATATGGGAGAGAACAGAGGGAAACCTAAATATAAAACCTGCTACTGTAGACGAACGCTTCAACCTAGAAGAACAAAATTTGGGGAGCCAAGTGGGATTTGTGTACTGATCATTAACACCAAGTATTATCAAGATTGGGTGAAGAAATATTTGCTGGTATTTCGGAAACTCGTTATTTCTTAGAAGCTTTGCAACCAATCTCAATGAAAGTGCTTTCCACAGTCTGTGCCTAGGGCTACTTGAAGAGGAAACAAACCATAGAGACAAAACTGAGAACTCCTTTATTTTGTAAAGTTTCAAAGAGCTACTACAAATCATGTTGGATTTAGACTTCCAAATTCATCTATCTATATAGGAGAGAACAGAGGGAAACCTAAATATAAAAACTGCTACTGTACACGAATGCTTCATCCTAGATGAACAAAAATTGGTTAGCCAAGTGGGATGTGTGTGCTGATCATTACCACCAAGTATCATCAAGTTTCGGTGAAAAAATATTTGCTGTTATTTCGGAAAATCGATATTTCTTAGAAGCTTGGCAACCCCTCTCAATGAAAGTGCTTTTCCCGAGTCTGCGACTAGGTCTACTTGAAGAGGAAACAAACCATAGAGACAAAAATCAGAACTCCTTTACTTTGTCAAGTTTCAAAGAGCTACTACAAACCATGTTGGATTTAGAGTTCCAAATTCATCTATCTATATATGAGAGAACAGAGTGAAACCTAAATATAAAAACTGCTACTGTAGACGAACGCTTCAACCTAGAAGAACAAAATTTGGTGAGCCAAGTGGGATCTGTGTACTGATCATTACCACCAAGTATCATCAAGATTGGGTGAAAAAATATTTGCTGGTATTTCGGAAACTCGTTATTTCTTAGAAGCTTGGCAACCCCTCTCAATGAAAGTGGTTTTCCACACTCTGTGCCTAGGGCTACTTGAAGAGGAAACAAACCATAGAGACAAAACTGAGAACTCCTTTATTTTGTCAAGTTTCAAAGAGCTACTACAATCCATGTTGGATTTAAAGTTCCAAATTCATCTATCTATATAGGAGATAACAGAGAGAAACCTAAATATAAAAACTGCTACTGTAGACGAACGCTTCAACCTAGAAGAACAAAATTTGGTGAGCCAAGTGGGATTTGTGTACTGATCATTACCACCAAGTATCATCAAGATTGGGTGAAAAAATATTTGCTGGTATTTCGGAAACTTGTAATATCTTAGAAGCTTGGCAAACTCTCTCAATGAAAGTGCTTTTCCACAGTCTGTGCCTAGGCCTCTTGAAGAGGAAACAAACAATAGAGACAAAACTCAGAACTCCTTTATTTTGTCAAGTTTCAAAGAGCTACTACAAACCATGTTGGATTTAGAGTTCCAAATTCATCTATCTCTACATGAGAAAACAGAGTGAAACCTAAATATAAAAACTGATACTGTAGACGAACGCTTCAACCTAGAAGAACAAAATTTGGTGAGCCAAGTGGGATCTGTGTACTGATCATTAACACCCAGTATCATCAAGATTGGGTGAAAAAATATTTGCTGGTATTTCGGAAACTTGTAATTTCTTAGAAGCTTGGCAAACTCTCTCAATGAAAGTGCTTTTCCACAGTCTTTGCTTAGGGCTACTTGAAGAGGAAACAAACCATAGAGACAAAACTGAGAACTCCTTTATTTTGTCAAGTTTCAAAGAGCTACTACAAACCATGTTGGATTTAGAGTTCCAAATTCATATATCTATATAGGATAGAACAGAGGGAAACCTAAATATAAAATCTTCTACTGTAGGCGAACGCTTCAACCTAGAAGAACACAATTTGTTGAGCCAAGTGGGATTTGTGTACTGATCATTAGCAACCAGTATCATCAAGATTGGGTGAAAAAATATTTGCTGGTACTTGGGAAACCAGTTATTTCTTAGAAACTTGGCAACCCCTCTCAATGAAAGTGGTTTTCCACAGTCTGTGCCTAGGGCTACTTGAAGAGGAAACAAACCATAGAGACAAAACTCAGAACTCTTTATTTTGTCGAGTTTCAAAGAGCTACTACAATCTAAGTTGGATTTAGAGTTCCAAATTCATCTATCTATATAGGAGATAACAGAGAGAAACCTAAATATAAAAACTGCTACTGTAGACGAACGATTCAACCTAGAAGAACAAAATTTGGTGAGCCAAGTGGGATTTGTGTACTGATCATTACCACCAAGTATCATCAAGATTGGGTGAAAAAATATTTGCTGGTATTTCGGAAACTTCTAATTTCTTAGAAGCTTGGCAAACTCTCTCAATGAAAGTGCTTTTCCACAGTCTTTGCATAGGGCTACTTGAAGAGGAAACAAACCATAGAGACAAAACTGAGAACTCCTTTATTTTGTCAAGTTTCAAAGAGCTACTACAAACCATGTTGGATTTAGAGTTCCAAATTCATATATCTATATAGGAGAGAACAGAGGGAAACCTAAATATAAAATCTTGTACTGTAGACGAACGCTTCAACCTAGAAGAACACAATTTGGTGAGCCAAGTGGGATTTGTGTACTGATCATTAGCAACCAGTATCATCAAGATTGGGTGAAAAAATATTTGCTGGTACTTGGGAAACTCGTTATTTCTTAGAAGCTTGGCAACCCCTCTCAATGAAAGTGCTTTTCCACAGTCTCCGCCTAGGGCTACTTGAAGAGGAAACAAACCATAGAGACAAAACTCAGAACTCCTTTATTTTGTCAAGGTACAAAGAGCTACTACAAACCATGTTGGATTTAGAGTTCCAAATTCATCTATCTATATATGAGAGAACAGAGTGAAACCTAAATATAAAAACGGCTACTGTAGACAAACGCTTCAACCTAGAAGAACATAATTTGGTGAGCCAAGCGGGTACTGTGTACTGATCATTACCACCAAGTATCATCAAGATTGGGTGCAAAAATATTTGCTGATATTTCGGAAACTCGTTATTTCTTAGAAGCTTGGCAACCCCTCTCAATGAAAGTGGTTTTCCACAGTCTGTGCCTAGGGCTACTTGAAGAGGAAACAAACCATAGAGACAAAACTCAGAACTCTTTATTTTGTCGAGTTTCAAAGAGCTACTACAAACCATGTTGGATTTAGAGTTCCAAATTCATCTATCTATATATGAGAGAACAGAGTGAAACCTAAATATAAAAACTGCTACTGTAGACGAACGCTTCAACCTAGAAGAACAAAATTTGGTGGGCCAAGTGGGATTTGCGTGCTGATCATTAGCAACAAGTATCATCAAGATTGGGTGAAAAAATATTTGCTGCTACTTCGGAAACTCGTTATTTCTTAGAAGCTTGGCAACACCTCCCAATTAAATTGCTTTTCCAGAGTCTGCGCCTAGGGCTACTTGAAGAGGAAACAAACCATAGAGACAAAACTCAGAACACCTTTATTTTGTCAAGTTTCAAAGAGCTACTACAAACCATGTTGGTTTTAGAGTTCCAAATTCATCTATCTATATATGAGAGAACAGAGTGAAACCTAAATATAAAAACGGCTACTGTAGAAGAACGCTTCAAACTAGAAGAACAAAATTTGGTGAGCCAAGTGGGATTTGTGTACTGATCATTAACAACAAGTATCATCAAGATTGGGTGAAAAAATATTTGCTGATATTTCAGAAACTCGTTATTTCTTAGAAGCTTGGCAACCCCTCTCAATGAAAGTGCTTTTCCACATTGTGTGCCTAGTGCTAATTGAAGAGGAAACAAACCATAGAGACAAAACTGAGAACTCCTATATTTTGTCAAGTTTCAAAGAGCTACTACAAACCATGTTGGATTTAGAGTTCCAAATTCATCTATCTATACAGGAGAGAACAGAGGGAAACCTAAATATAAAAACAGCTACTGTAGACGAACGCTTCAACCTAGAAGAACAAAATTTGGTGAGCCAAGTGGGATTTGTGTACTGATCATTAGCAACAAGTATTTTCAAGATTGGGTGAAAAAATATTTGCTGGTATTTCGGAAACTCGTTATTTCTTAGAAGCTTGGCAACCCCTCTCAATGAAAGTGCTTTTCCACAGTGTGTGCCTAGTGCTAATTGAAGAGGAAACAATCCATAGAGAGAAAACTGAGAACTCCTTTATTTTGTCAAGTTTCAAAGAGCTACTACAAACAATGTTGGATTTAGAGTTCCAAATTCATCTATCTATATAGGAGAGAACAGAGAGAAACCTAAATATAAAAACTGCTACAGTAGACGAACGCTTCAACCTAGAAGAACAAAATTTGGTGAGCCAAGTGGGATTTGTGTACTGATCATTAGCAATAAGTATCATCAAGATTGGGTGAAACAATATTTGCTGCTATTTCGGAAACCCGTTATTTCTTAGAAGCTGGCAACCCTTCTCAATTAAAGTTCTTTTCCACAGTCTTTGCCTAGGCCTCTTGAAGAGGAAACAAACCATAGAGACAAAACTCAGAACTCCTTTATTTTGTCAAGTTTCAAAGAGCTACTACAAACCATGTTGGATTTAGAGTTCCAAATTCATCTATCTATACATGAGAGAACAGAGTGAAACCTAAATATAAAAACTACTACTGTAGACGAACGCTTCAACCTAGAAGAACAAAATTTGGTGAGCCAAGTGGGATCTGTGTACTGATCATTACCACCAAGTATCATCAAGATTATGTGAAAAAATATTTGCTGGTATTTTGGAAACTCGTTATTACTTAGAAGCATGGCAACCCCTCTCAATGAAAGTGCTTTTCCACAGTCTGTGCCTAGGGCTACTTGAAGAGGAAACAAACCAAAGAGACAAAACTGAGAACTCCTTTATTTTGTCAAGTTTCAAAGAGCTACTAAAACCATGTTGGATTCATAGTTCCAAATTCATCTATCTATATAGGAGAGAACAGAGAGAAACCTAAGTATAAAAACTGCTACTGTAGACGAAGGCTTCAACCTAGAAGAACAAAATTTGGTGAGCCAATTGGGATATGATTACTGATCATTACCACCAAGTATCATCAAGATTGGGTGAAAAAATATTTGCTGGTATTTCGGAAACTCGTTATTTCTTAGAAGCTTGGCAACACCTCTCAATGAAAGTGGTTTTCCACAGTCTGTGCCTAGGGCTACTTGAAGAGGAAACAAACCATAGAGACAAAAATGAGAACTCCTTTATTTTGTAAAGTTTCAAAGAGCTACTACAAACCATGTTGGATTTAGAGTTCCAAATTCATCTATCTATATATGAGAGAACAGAGTGAAACCTAAATATAAAAATGGCTACTGTAGACGAACGCTTCAACCTAGAAGAACAAAATTTGGTGAGCCAAGTGGGATTTTTGTACTGATCATTAGCAACAAGTATCATCAAGATTGGGTGAAAAAATATTTGCTGGTATTTCAGAAACTTGTTATTTCTTAGAAGATTGGCAACCCCTCTCAATGAAAGTGCTTTTCCACAGTGTGTGCCTAGTGCTACTTGAAGAGGAAACAATCCATAGAGACAAAACTGAGAACTCCTTTATTTCGTCAAGTTTCAAAGAGGTACTACAAACCATGTTGGATTTAGAGTTCCAAATTCATCTATCTATATATGAGAGAACAGAGGGAAACCTAAATATAAAAACTGCTACTGTAGACGAACGCTTCAACCTAGAAGAACAAAATTTGGTGAGCCAAGTGGGATTTGTGTACTGATCATTACCACCAAGTATCATCAAGATTGGGTGAAAAAATATTTGCTGGTATTTCGGAAACTTGTAATTTCTTAGAAGCTTGGCAAACTCTCTCAATGAAAGTGCTTTTCCACAGTCTGTGCCTAGGGCTACTTGAAGAGGAAACAAACCATAGAGACAAAACTGAGAACTCCTTTATTTTGTGAAGTTTCAAAGAGCTACTACAAACCATGTTGGATTTAGAGTTACAAATTCATCTATCTATATATGAGAGAACAGAGTGAAACCTAAATATAAAAACGGCTACTGTAGACAAACGCTTCAACCTAGAAGAACATAATTTGGTGAGCCAAGCGGGTACTGTGTACTGATCATTACCACCAAGTATCATCAAGATTGGGTGATAAAATATTTGCTGATATTTCGGAAACTCGTTATTTCTTAGAAGCTTGGCAACCCCTCTCAATGAAAGTGCTTTTCCAGAGTCTGCGCCTAGGGCTACTTGAAGAGGAAACAAACCATAGAGACAAAACTCAGAACTCCTTTATTTTGTCAACTTTCAAAGAGCTACTACAATCCATGTTGGATTTAGAGTTCCAAATTCATCTATCTATATAGGAGATAAGAGAGAGAAACCTAAATATAAAAACTGCTACTGTAGACGAACGCTTCAACCTAGAAGAACAAAATTTGGTGAGCCAAGTGGGATTTGTGTACTGATCATTACCACCAAGTATCATCAAGATTGGGTGAAAAAATAATTGCTGGTATAATGAAAACTCGTTATTTCTTAGAAGCTTGGCAACCCATCTCAATGAAAGTGCTTCCACAGTCTGTGCCTAGGGCTACTTGAAGAGGAAACAAACCATAGAGACAAAACTGAGAACTCCTTTATTTTGTCAAGTTTCAAAGAGCTACTACAATCCATGTTGGATTTAGAGTTCCAAATTCATCTATCTATATAGGAGAGAACAGAGAGAAACCTAAATATAAAAACTGCTACTGTAGACGAACGCTTCAACCTAGAAGAACAAAATTTGGTGAGCCAAGTGGGATTTGTGTACTGATCATTACCACCAAGTATCATCAAGATTGGGTGAAAAAATATTTGCTGGTATTTCGGAAACTTGTAATTTCTTAGAAGCTTGGCAAACTCTCTCAATGAAAGTGCTTTTCCACAGTCTGTGCCTAGGGCTACTTGAAGAGGAAACAAACCATAGAGACAAAACTGAGAACTCCTTTATTTTGTCAAGTTTCAAAGAGCTACTACAAACCATGTTGGATTTAGAGTTACAAATTCATCTATCTATATATGAGAGAACAGAGTGAAACCTAAATATAAAAACGGCTACTGTAGACAAACGCTTCAACCTAGAAGAACATAATTTGGTGAGCCAAGCGGGTACTGTGTACTGATCATTACCACCAAGTATCATCAAGATTGGGTGATAAAATATTTGCTGATATTTCGGAAACTCGTTATTTCTTAGAAGCTTGGCAACCCCTCTCAATGAAAGTGCTTTTCCAGAGTCTGCGCCTAGGGCTACTTGAAGAGGAAACAAACCATAGAGACAAAACTCAGAACTCCTTTATTTTGTCAAGTTTCAAAGAGCTACTACAATCCATGTTGGATTTAGAGTTCCAAATTCATCTATCTATATAGGAGATAACAGAGAGAAACCTAAATATAAAAACTGCTACTGTAGACGAACGCTTCAACCTAGAAGAACAAAATTTGGTGAGCCAGGTGGGATTTGTGTACTGATCATTACCACCAAGTATCATCAAGATTGGGTGAAAAAATATTTGCTGGTATTTCGGAAACTTGTAATTTCTTAGAAGCTTGGCAAACTCTCTCAATGAAAGTGCTTTTCCACAGTCTGTGCCTAGGCCTCTTGAAGAGGAAACAAACCATAGAGACAAAACTCAGAACTCCTTTATTTTGTCAAGTTTCAAAGAGCTACTACAAACCATGTTGGATTTAGAGTTCCAAATTCATCTATCTCTACATGAGAGAACAGAGTGAAACCTAAATATAAAAACTGATACTGTAGACGAACGCTTCAACCTAGAAGAACAAAATTTGGCGAGCCAAGTGGGATCTGTGTACTGATCATTAACACCCAGTATCATCAAGATTGGGTGAAAAAATATTTGCTGGTATTTCGGAAACTTCTAATTTCATAGAAGCTTGGCAAACTCTCTCAATAAAAGTGCTTTTCCACAGTCTGTGCCTAGGCCTCTTGAAGAGGAAACAAACCATAGAGACAAAACTCAGAACTCCTTTATTTTGTCAAGTTTCAAAGAGCTACTACAAACCATGTTGGATTTAGAGTTCCAAATTCATCTATCTATATATGAGAGAACAGAGTGAAACCTAAATATAAAAACGGCTACTGTAGACAAACGCTTCAACCTAGAAGAACATAATTTGGTGAGCCAAACGGGTACTGTGTACTGATCATTACCACCAAGTATCATCAAGATTGGGTGAAAAAATATTTGCTGATATTTCGGAAACTCGTTATTTCTTAGAAGCTTGGCAACCCCTCTCAATGAAAGTGGTTTTCCACAGTCTGTGCCTAGGGCTACTTCAAGAGGAAACAAACCATAGAGACAAAACTCAGAACTCTTTATTTTGTCGAGTTTCAAAGAGCTACTACAAACCATGTTGGATTTAGAGTTCCAAATTCATCTATCTATATATGAGAGAACAGAGTGAACCTAAATATAAAAACTGCTACTGTAGACGAACGCTTCAACCTAGAAGAACAAAATTTGGTGGGCCAAGTGGGATTTGTGTGCTGATCATTAGCAACAAGTATCATCAAGATTGGGTGAAAAAATATTTGCTGGTACTTCGGAAACTCGTTATTTCTTAGAAGCTTGGCAACGCCTCTCAATTAAATTGCTTTTCCAGAGTCTGCGCCTAGGGCTACTTGAAGAGGAAACAAACCATAGAGACAAAACTCAGAACACCTTTATTTTGTCAAGTTTCAAAGAGCTACTACAAACCATGTTGGATTTAGAGTTCCAAATTCATCTATCTATATATGAGAGAACAGAGTGAAACCTAAATATAAAAACGGCTACTGTAGAAGAACGCTTCAAACTAGAAGAACAAAATTTGGTGAGCCAAGTGGGATTTGTGTACTGATCATTAGCAACAAGTATCATCAAGATTGGGTGAAAAAATATTTGCTGATATTTCAGAAACTCGTTATTTCTTAGAAGCTTGGCAACCCCTCTCAATGAAAGTGCTTTTCCACATTGTGTGCCTAGTGCTAATTGAAGAGGAAACAAACCATAGAGACAAAACTGAGAACTCCTATATTTTGTCAAGTTTCAAAGAGCTACTACAAACCATGTTGGATTTAGAGTTCCAAATTCATCTATCTATACATGAGAGAACAGAGTGAAACCTAAATATAAAAACTACTACTGTAGACGAACGCTTCAACCTAGAAGAACAAAATTTGGAGAGCCAAGTGGGATTTGTGTACTGATCATTACCACCAAGTATCATCAAGATTGGGTGATAAAATATTTGCTGATATTTCGGAAACTCGTTATTTCTTAGAAGCTTGGCAACCCCTCTCAATGAAAGTGCTTTTCCAGAGTCTGCGCCTAGGGCTACTTGAAGAGGAAACAAACCATAGAGACAAAACTCAGAACTCCTTTATTTTGTCAACTTTCAAAGAGCTACTACAATCCATGTTGGATTTAGAGTTCCAAATTCATCTATCTATATAGGAGATAAGAGAGAGAAACCTAAATATAAAAACTGCTACTGTAGACGAACGCTTCAACCTAGAAGAACAAAATTTGGTGAGCCAAGTGGGATTTGTGTACTGATCATTACCACCAAGTATCATCAAGATTGGGTGAAAAAATATTTGCTGGTATAATGAAAACTCGTTATTTCTTAGAAGCTTGGCAACCCATCTCAATGAAAGTGCTTCCACAGTCTGTGCCTAGGGCTACTTGAAGAGGAAACAAACCATAGAGACAAAACTGAGAACTCCTTTATTTTGTCAAGTTTCAAAGAGCTACTACAATCCATGTTGGATTTAGAGTTCCAAATTCATCTATCTATATAGGAGAGAACAGAGAGAAACCTAAATATAAAAACTGCTACTGTAGACGAACGCTTCAACCTAGAAGAACAAAATTTGGTGAGCCAAGTGGGATTTGTGTACTGATCATTACCACCAAGTATCATCAAGATTGGGTGAAAAAATATTTGCTGGTATTTCGGAAACTTGTAATTTCTTAGAAGCTTGGCAAACTCTCTCAATGAAAGTGCTTTTCCACAGTCTGTGCCTAGGGCTACTTGAAGAGGAAACAAACCATAGAGACAAAACTGAGAACTCCTTTATTTTGTCAAGTTTCAAAGAGCTACTACAAACCATGTTGGATTTAGAGTTACAAATTCATCTATCTATATATGAGAGAACAGAGTGAAACCTAAATATAAAAACGGCTACTGTAGACAAACGCTTCAACCTAGAAGAACATAATTTGGTGAGCCAAGCGGGTACTGTGTACTGATCATTACCACCAAGTATCATCAAGATTGGGTGATAAAATATTTGCTGATATTTCGGAAACTAGTTATTTCTTAGAAGCTTGGCAACCCCTCTCAATGAAAGTGCTTTTCCAGAGTCTGCGCCTAGGGCTACTTGAAGAGGAAACAAACCATAGAGACAAAACTCAGAACTCCTTTATTTTGTCAAGTTTCAAAGAGCTACTACAATCCATGTTGGATTTAGAGTTCCAAATTCATCTATCTATATAGGAGATAACAGAGAGAAACCTAAATATAAAAACTGCTACTGTAGACGAACGCTTCAACCTAGAAGAACAAAATTTGGTGGGCCAAGTGGGATTTGTGTGCTGATCATTAGCAACAAGTATCATCAAGATTGGGTGAAAAAATATTTGCTGGTACTTCGGAAACTCGTTATTTCTTAGAAGCTTGGCAACGCCTCTCAATTAAATTGCTTTTCCAGAGTCTGCGCCTAGGGCTACTTGAAGAGGAAACAAACCATAGAGACAAAACTCAGAACACCTTTATTTTGTCAAGTTTCAAAGAGCTACTACAAACCATGTTGGATTTAGAGTTCCAAATTCATCTATCTATATATGAGAGAACAGAGTGAAACCTAAATATAAAAACGGCTACTGTAGAAGAACGCTTCAAACTAGAAGAACAAAATTTGGTGAGCCAAGTGGGATTTGTGTACTGATCATTAGCAACAAGTATCATCAAGATTGGGTGAAAAAATATTTGCTGATATTTCAGAAACTCGTTATTTCTTAGAAGCTTGGCAACCCCTCTCAATGAAAGTGCTTTTCCACATTGTGTGCCTAGTGCTAATTGAAGAGGAAACAAACCATAGAGACAAAACTGAGAACTCCTATATTTTGTCAAGTTTCAAAGAGCTACTACAAACCATGTTGGATTTAGAGTTCCAAATTCATCTATCTATACATGAGAGAACAGAGTGAAACCTAAATATAAAAACTACTACTGTAGACGAACGCTTCAACCTAGAAGAACAAAATTTGGAGAGCCAAGTGGGATTTGTGTACTGATCATTACCACCAAGTATCATCAAGATTGGGTGATAAAATATTTGCTGATATTTCGGAAACTCGTTATTTCTTAGAAGCTTGGCAACCCCTCTCAATGAAAGTGCTTTTCCAGAGTCTGCGCCTAGGGCTACTTGAAGAGGAAACAAACCATAGAGACAAAACTCAGAACTCCTTTATTTTGTCAACTTTCAAAGAGCTACTACAATCCATGTTGGATTTAGAGTTCCAAATTCATCTATCTATATAGGAGATAAGAGAGAGAAACCTAAATATAAAAACTGCTACTGTAGACGAACGCTTCAACCTAGAAGAACAAAATTTGGTGAGCCAAGTGGGATTTGTGTACTGATCATTACCACCAAGTATCATCAAGATTGGGTGAAAAAATAATTGCTGGTATAATGAAAACTCGTTATTTCTTAGAAGCTTGGCAACCCATCTCAATGAAAGTGCTTCCACAGTCTGTGCCTAGGGCTACTTGAAGAGGAAACAAACCATAGAGACAAAACTGAGAACTCCTTTATTTTGTCAAGTTTCAAAGAGCTACTACAATCCATGTTGGATTTAGAGTTCCAAATTCATCTATCTATATAGGAGAGAACAGAGAGAAACCTAAATATAAAAACTGCTACTGTAGACGAACGCTTCAACCTAGAAGAACAAAATTTGGTGAGCCAAGTGGGATTTGTGTACTGATCATTACCACCAAGTATCATCAAGATTGGGTGAAAAAATATTTGCTGGTATTTCGGAAACTTGTAATTTCTTAGAAGCTTGGCAAACTCTCTCAATGAAAGTGCTTTTCCACAGTCTGTGCCTAGGGCTACTTGAAGAGGAAACAAACCATAGAGACAAAACTGAGAACTCCTTTATTTTGTCAAGTTTCAAAGAGCTACTACAAACCATGTTGGATTTAGAGTTACAAATTCATCTATCTATATATGAGAGAACAGAGTGAAACCTAAATATAAAAACGGCTACTGTAGACAAACGCTTCAACCTAGAAGAACATAATTTGGTGAGCCAAGCGGGTACTGTGTACTGATCATTACCACCAAGTATCATCAAGATTGGGTGATAAAATATTTGCTGATATTTCGGAAACTCGTTATTTCTTAGAAGCTTGGCAACCCCTCTCAATGAAAGTGCTTTTCCAGAGTCTGCGCCTAGGGCTACTTGAAGAGGAAACAAACCATAGAGACAAAACTCAGAACTCCTTTATTTTGTCAAGTTTCAAAGAGCTACTACAATCCATGTTGGATTTAGAGTTCCAAATTCATCTATCTATATAGGAGATAACAGAGAGAAACCTAAATATAAAAACTGCTACTGTAGACGAACGCTTCAACCTAGAAGAACAAAATTTGGTGGGCCAAGTGGGATTTGTGTGCTGATCATTAGCAACAAGTATCATCAAGATTGGGTGAAAAAATATTTGCTGGTACTTCGGAAACTCGTTATTTCTTAGAAGCTTGGCAACGCCTCTCAATTAAATTGCTTTTCCAGAGTCTGCGCCTAGGGCTACTTGAAGAGGAAACAAACCATAGAGACAAAACTCAGAACACCTTTATTTTGTCAAGTTTCAAAGAGCTACTACAAACCATGTTGGATTTAGAGTTCCAAATTCATCTATCTATATATGAGAGAACAGAGTGAAACCTAAATATAAAAACGGCTACTGTAGAAGAACGCTTCAAACTAGAAGAACAAAATTTGGTGAGCCAAGTGGGATTTGTGTACTGATCATTAGCAACAAGTATCATCAAGATTGGGTGAAAAAATATTTGCTGATATTTCAGAAACTCGTTATTTCTTAGAAGCTTGGCAACCCCTCTCAATGAAAGTGCTTTTCCACATTGTGTGCCTAGTGCTAATTGAAGAGGAAACAAACCATAGAGACAAAACTGAGAACTCCTATATTTTGTCAAGTTTCAAAGAGCTACTACAAACCATGTTGGATTTAGAGTTCCAAATTCATCTATCTATACATGAGAGAACAGAGTGAAACCTAAATATAAAAACTACTACTGTAGACGAACGCTTCAACCTAGAAGAACAAAATTTGGTGAGCCAAGTGGGATTTGTGTACTGATCATTACCACCAAGTATCATCAAGATTGGGTGATAAAATATTTGCTGATATTTCGGAAACTCGTTATTTCTTAGAAGCTTGGCAACCCCTCTCAATGAAAGTGCTTTTCCAGAGTCTGCGCCTAGGGCTACTTGAAGAGGAAACAAACCATAGAGACAAAACTCAGAACTCCTTTATTTTGTCAACTTTCAAAGAGCTACTACAATCCATGTTGGATTTAGAGTTCCAAATTCATCTATCTATATAGGAGATAAGAGAGAGAAACCTAAATATAAAAACTGCTACTGTAGACGAACGCTTCAACCTAGAAGAACAAAATTTGGTGAGCCAAGTGGGATTTGTGTACTGATCATTACCACCAAGTATCATCAAGATTGGGTGAAAAAATATTTGCTGGTATAATGAAAACTCGTTATTTCTTAGAAGCTTGGCAACCCATCTCAATGAAAGTGCTTCCACAGTCTGTGCCTAGGGCTACTTGAAGAGGAAACAAACCATAGAGACAAAACTGAGAACTCCTTTATTTTGTCAAGTTTCAAAGAGCTACTACAATCCATGTTGGATTTAGAGTTCCAAATTCATCTATCTATATAGGAGAGAACAGAGAGAAACCTAAATATAAAAACTGCTACTGTAGACGAACGCTTCAACCTAGAAGAACAAAATTTGGTGAGCCAAGTGGGATTTGTGTACTGATCATTACCACCAAGTATCATCAAGATTGGGTGAAAAAATATTTGCTGGTATTTCGGAAACTTGTAATTTCTTAGAAGCTTGGCAAACTCTCTCAATGAAAGTGCTTTTCCACAGTCTGTGCCTAGGCCTACTTGAAGAGGAAACAAACCATAGAGACAAAACTGAGAACTCCTTTATTTTGTCAAGTTTCAAAGAGCTACTACAAACCATGTTGGATTTAGAGTTACAAATTCATCTATCTATATATGAGAGAACAGAGTGAAACCTAAATATAAAAACGGCTACTGTAGACAAACGCTTCAACCTAGAAGAACATAATTTGGTGAGCCAAGCGGGTACTGTGTACTGATCATTACCACCAAGTATCATCAAGATTGGGTGATAAAATATTTGCTGATATTTCGGAAACTCGTTATTTCTTAGAAGCTTGGCAACCCCTCTCAATGAAAGTGCTTTTCCAGAGTCTGCGCCTAGGGCTACTTGAAGAGGAAACAAACCATAGAGACAAAACTCAGAACTCCTTTATTTTGTCAAGTTTCAAAGAGCTACTACAATCCATGTTGGATTTAGAGTTCCAAATTCATCTATCTATATAGGAGATAACAGAGAGAAACCTAAATATAAAAACTGCTACTGTAGACGAACGCTTCAACCTAGAAGAACAAAATTTGGTGAGCCAGGTGGGATTTGTGTACTGATCATTACCACCAAGTATCATCAAGATTGGGTGAAAAAATATTTGCTGGTATTTCGGAAACTTGTAATTTCTTAGAAGCTTGGCAAACTCTCTCAATGAAAGTGCTTTTCCACAGTCTGTGCCTAGGCCTCTTGAAGAGGAAACAAACCATAGAGACAAAACTCAGAACTCCTTTATTTTGTCAAGTTTCAAAGAGCTACTACAAACCATGTTGGATTTAGAGTTCCAAATTCATCTATCTATATAGGAGATAACAGAGAGAAACCTAAATATAAAAACTGCTACTGTAGACGAACGCTTCAACCTAGAAGAACAAAATTTGGTGGGCCAAGTGGGATTTGTGTGCTGATCATTAGCAACAAGTATCATCAAGATTGGGTGAAAAAATATTTGCTGGTACTTCGGAAACTCGTTATTTCTTAGAAGCTTGGCAACGCCTCTCAATTAAATTGCTTTTCCAGAGTCTGCGCCTAGGGCTACTTGAAGAGGAAACAAACCATAGAGACAAAACTCAGAACACCTTTATTTTGTCAAGTTTCAAAGAGCTACTACAAACCATGTTGGATTTAGAGTTCCAAATTCATCTATCTATATATGAGAGAACAGAGTGAAACCTAAATATAAAAACGGCTACTGTAGAAGAACGCTTCAAACTAGAAGAACAAAATTTGGTGAGCCAAGTGGGATTTGTGTACTGATCATTAGCAACAAGTATCATCAAGATTGGGTGAAAAAATATTTGCTGATATTTCAGAAACTCGTTATTTCTTAGAAGCTTGGCAACCCCTCTCAATGAAAGTGCTTTTCCACATTGTGTGCCTAGTGCTAATTGAAGAGGAAACAAACCATAGAGACAAAACTGAGAACTCCTATATTTTGTCAAGTTTCAAAGAGCTACTACAAACCATGTTGGATTTAGAGTTCCAAATTCATCTATCTATACATGAGAGAACAGAGTGAAACCTAAATATAAAAACTACTACTGTAGACGAACGCTTCAACCTAGAAGAACAAAATTTGGTGAGCCAAGTGGGATTTGTGTACTGATCATTACCACCAAGTATCATCAAGATTGGGTGATAAAATATTTGCTGATATTTCGGAAACTCGTTATTTCTTAGAAGCTTGGCAACCCCTCTCAATGAAAGTGCTTTTCCAGAGTCTGCGCCTAGGGCTACTTGAAGAGGAAACAAACCATAGAGACAAAACTCAGAACTCCTTTATTTTGTCAACTTTCAAAGAGCTACTACAATCCATGTTGGATTTAGAGTTCCAAATTCATCTATCTATATAGGAGATAAGAGAGAGAAACCTAAATATAAAAACTGCTACTGTAGACGAACGCTTCAACCTAGAAGAACAAAATTTGGTGAGCCAAGTGGGATTTGTGTACTGATCATTACCACCAAGTATCATCAAGATTGGGTGAAAAAATATTTGCTGGTATAATGAAAACTCGTTATTTCTTAGAAGCTTGGCAACCCATCTCAATGAAAGTGCTTCCACAGTCTGTGCCTAGGGCTACTTGAAGAGGAAACAAACCATAGAGACAAAACTGAGAACTCCTTTATTTTGTCAAGTTTCAAAGAGCTACTACAATCCATGTTGGATTTAGAGTTCCAAATTCATCTATCTATATAGGAGAGAACAGAGAGAAACCTAAATATAAAAACTGCTACTGTAGACGAACGCTTCAACCTAGAAGAACAAAATTTGGTGAGCCAAGTGGGATTTGTGTACTGATCATTACCACCAAGTATCATCAAGATTGGGTGAAAAAATATTTGCTGGTATTTCGGAAACTTGTAATTTCTTAGAAGCTTGGCAAACTCTCTCAATGAAAGTGCTTTTCCACAGTCTGTGCCTAGGGCTACTTGAAGAGGAAACAAACCATAGAGACAAAACTGAGAACTCCTTTATTTTGTCAAGTTTCAAAGAGCTACTACAAACCATGTTGGATTTAGAGTTACAAATTCATCTATCTATATATGAGAGAACAGAGTGAAACCTAAATATAAAAACGGCTACTGTAGACAAACGCTTCAACCTAGAAGAACATAATTTGGTGAGCCAAGCGGGTACTGTGTACTGATCATTACCACCAAGTATCATCAAGATTGGGTGATAAAATATTTGCTGATATTTCGGAAACTCGTTATTTCTTAGAAGCTTGGCAACCCCTCTCAATGAAAGTGCTTTTCCAGAGTCTGCGCCTAGGGCTACTTGAAGAGGAAACAAACCATAGAGACAAAACTCAGAACTCCTTTATTTTGTCAAGTTTCAAAGAGCTACTACAATCCATGTTGGATTTAGAGTTCCAAATTCATCTATCTATATAGGAGATAACAGAGAGAAACCTAAATATAAAAACTGCTACTGTAGACGAACGCTTCAACCTAGAAGAACAAAATTTGGTGAGCCAGGTGGGATTTGTGTACTGATCATTACCACCAAGTATCATCAAGATTGGGTGAAAAAATATTTGCTGGTATTTCGGAAACTTGTAATTTCTTAGAAGCTTGGCAAACTCTCTCAATGAAAGTGCTTTTCCACAGTCTGTGCCTAGGCCTCTTGAAGAGGAAACAAACCATAGAGACAAAACTCAGAACTCCTTTATTTTGTCAAGTTTCAAAGAGCTACTACAAACCATGTTGGATTTAGAGTTCCAAATTCATCTATCTCTACATGAGAGAACAGAGTGAAACCTAAATATAAAAACTGATACTGTAGACGAACGCTTCAACCTAGAAGAACAAAATTTGGCGAGCCAAGTGGGATCTGTGTACTGATCATTAACACCCAGTATCATCAAGATTGGGTGAAAAAATATTTGCTGGTATTTCGGAAACTCGTTATTTCTTAGAAGCTTGGCAACCCCTCTCAATGAAAGTGCTTTTCCACATTGTGTGCCTAGTGCTAATTGAAGAGGAAACAAACCATAGAGACAAAACTGAGAACTCCTATATTTTGTCAAGTTTCAAAGAGCTACTACAAACCATGTTGGATTTAGAGTTCCAAATTCATCTATCTATACATGAGAGAACAGAGTGAAACCTAAATATAAAAACTACTACTGTAGACGAACGCTTCAACCTAGAAGAACAAAATTTGGTGAGCCAAGTGGGATTTGTGTACTGATCATTACCACCAAGTATCATCAAGATTGGGTGATAAAATATTTGCTGATATTTCGGAAACTCGTTATTTCTTAGAAGCTTGGCAACCCCTCTCAATGAAAGTGCTTTTCCAGAGTCTGCGCCTAGGGCTACTTGAAGAGGAAACAAACCATAGAGACAAAACTCAGAACTCCTTTATTTTGTCAACTTTCAAAGAGCTACTACAATCCATGTTGGATTTAGAGTTCCAAATTCATCTATCTATATAGGAGAGAACAGAGAGAAACCTAAATATAAAAACTGCTACTGTAGACGAACGCTTCAACCTAGAAGAACAAAATTTGGTGAGCCAAGTGGGATTTGTGTACTGATCATTACCACCAAGTATCATCAAGATTGGGTGAAAAAATATTTGCTGGTATTTCGGAAACTTGTAATTTCTTAGAAGCTTGGCAAACTCTCTCAATGAAAGTGCTTTTCCACAGTCTGTGCCTAGGGCTACTTGAAGAGGAAACAAACCATAGAGTCAAAACTGAGAACTCCTTTATTTTGTCAAGTTTCAAAGAGCTACTACAAACCATGTTGGATTTAGAGTTACAAATTCATCTATCTATATATGAGAGAACAGAGTGAAACCTAAATATAAAAACGGCTACTGTAGACAAACGCTTCAACCTAGAAGAACATAATTTGGTGAGCCAAGCGGGTACTGTGTACTGATCATTACCACCAAGTATCATCAAGATTGGGTGATAAAATATTTGCTGATATTTCGGAAACTCGTTATTTCTTAGAAGCTTGGCAACCCCTCTCAATGAAAGTGCTTTTCCAGAGTCTGCGCCTAGGGCTACTTGAAGAGGAAACAAACCATAGAGACAAAACTCAGAACTCCTTTATTTTGTCAAGTTTCAAAGAGCTACTACAATCCATGTTGGATTTAGAGTTCCAAATTCATCTATCTATATAGGAGATAACAGAGAGAAACCTAAATATAAAAACTGCTACTGTAGACGAACGCTTCAACCTAGAAGAACAAAATTTGGTGAGCCAGGTGGGATTTGTGTACTGATCATTACCACCAAGTATCATCAAGATTGGGTGAAAAAATATTTGCTGGTATTTCGGAAACTTGTAATTTCTTAGAAGCTTGGCAAACTCTCTCAATGAAAGTGCTTTTCCACAGTCTGTGCCTAGGCCTCTTGAAGAGGAAACAAACCATAGAGGCAAAACTCAGAACTCCTTTATTTTGTCAAGTTTCAAAGAGCTACTACAAACCATGTTGGATTTAGAGTTCCAAATTCATCTATCTCTACATGAGAGAACAGAGTGAAACCTAAATATAAAAACTGATACTGTAGACGAACGCTTCAACCTAGAAGAACAAAATTTGGCGAGCCAAGTGGGATCTGTGTACTGATCATTAACACCCAGTATCATCAAGATTGGGTGAAAAAATATTTGCTGGTATTTCGGAAACTTCTAATTTCATAGAAGCTTGGCAAACTCTCTCAATAAAAGTGCTTTTCCACAGTCTGTGCCTAGGCCTCTTGAAGAGGAAACAAACCATAGAGACAAAACTCAGAACTCCTTTATTTTGTCAAGTTTCAAAGAGCTACTACAAACCATGTTGGATTTAGAGTTCCAAATTCATCTATCTATATATGAGAGAACAGAGTGAAACCTAAATATAAAAACGGCTACTGTAGACAAACGCTTCAACCTAGAAGAACATAATTTGGTGAGCCAAACGGGTACTGTGTACTGATCATTACCACCAAGTATCATCAAGATTGGGTGAAAAAATATTTGCTGATATTTCGGAAACTCGTTATTTCTTAGAAGCTTGGCAACCCCTCTCAATGAAAGTGGTTTTCCACAGTCTGTGCCTAGGGCTACTTCAAGAGGAAACAAACCATAGAGACAAAACTCAGAACTCTTTATTTTGTCGAGTTTCAAAGAGCTACTACAAACCATGTTGGATTTAGAGTTCCAAATTCATCTATCTATATATGAGAGAACAGAGTGAACCTAAATATAAAAACTGCTACTGTAGACGAACGCTTCAACCTAGAAGAACAAAATTTGGTGGGCCAAGTGGGATTTGTGTGCTGATCATTAGCAACAAGTATCATCAAGATTGGGTGAAAAAATATTTGCTGGTACTTCGGAAACTCGTTATTTCTTAGAAGCTTGGCAACGCCTCTCAATTAAATTGCTTTTCCAGAGTCTGCGCCTAGGGCTACTTGAAGAGGAAACAAACCATAGAGACAAAACTCAGAACACCTTTATTTTGTCAAGTTTCAAAGAGCTACTACAAACCATGTTGGATTTAGAGTTCCAAATTCATCTATCTATATATGAGAGAACAGAGTGAAACCTAAATATAAAAACGGCTACTGTAGAAGAACGCTTCAAACTAGAAGAACAAAATTTGGTGAGCCAAGTGGGATTTGTGTACTGATCATTAGCAACCAGTATCATCAAGATTGGGTGAAAAAATATTTGCTGATATTTCAGAAACTCGTTATTTCTTAGAAGCTTGGCAACCCCTCTCAATGAAAGTGCTTTTCCACATTGTGTGCCTAGTGCTAATTGAAGAGGAAACAAACCATAGAGACAAAACTGAGAACTCCTATATTTTGTCAAGTTTCAAAGAGCTACTACAAACCATGTTGGATTTAGAGTTCCAAATTCATCTATCTATACATGAGAGAACAGAGTGAAACCTAAATATAAAAACTACTACTGTAGACGAACGCTTCTACCTAGTAGAACAAAATTTGGTGAGCCAAGTGGGATCTGTGTACTGATCATTACCACCAAGTATCATCAAGATTGGGTGAAAAAATATTTGCTGGTATTTTGGAAACTCGTTATTTCTTAGAAGCATGGCAACCCCTCTCAATGAAAGTGCTTTTCCACAGTCTGTGCCTAGGGCTACTTGAAGAGGAAACAAACCAAAGAGACAAAACTGAGAACTCCTTTATTTTGTCAAGTTTCAAAGAGCTACTACAAACCATGTTGGATTTATAGTTCCAAATTCATCTATCTATATAGGAGAGAACAGAGAGAAACCTAAGTATAAAAACTGCTACTGTAGACGAAGGCTTCAACCTAGAAGAACAAAATTTGGTGAGCCAATTGGGATATGATTACTGATCATTACCACCAAGTATCATCAAGATTGGGTGAAAAAATATTTGCTGGTATTTCGGAAACTCGTTATTTTTTAGAAGCTTGGCAACACCTCTCAATGAAAGTGGCTTTCCACAGTCTGTGCTTAGGGCTACTTGAAGAGGAAACAAACCATAGAGACAAATCTCAGAACTCCTTTATTTTCTAAAGTTTCAAAGAGGTACTACAAACCATGTTGGATTTAGAGTTCCAAATTCATCTATCTATATATGAGAGAACAGAGTGAAACCTAAATATAAAAACGGCTACTGTAGAAAAACACTTCAACCTAGAAGAACAAAATTTGGTCAGCCAAGTGGGATTTTTGTACTGATCATTAGCAACAAGTATCATCAAGATTGGGTGAAAAAATATTTGCTGGTATTTCAGAAACTCGTTATTTCTTAGAAGCTTGGCAACCCCTCTCAATGAAAGTGCTTTTCCACAGTGTGTGCCTAGTGCTAATTGAAGAGGAAACAATCCATAGAGACAAAACTGAGAACTCCTTTATTGTGTCAAGTTTCAAAGAGGTACTACAAACCATGTTGGATTTAGAGTTCCAAATTCATCTATCTATATATGAGAGAACAGAGGGAAACCTAAATATAAAAACTGCTACTGTAGACGAACGCTTCAACCTAGAAGAACAAAATTTGGTGAGCCAAGTGTGATTTGTGTACTGATCATTAGCAACAAGTATCATCAAGATTGGGTGAAAAAATATTTGCTGGTATTTCAGAAACTCGTTATTTCTTAGAAGCTTGGCAACCCCTCTCAATGAAAGTGGTTTTCCACACTCTGTGCCTAGGGCTACTTGAAGAGGAAACAAACCATAGAGACAAAACTCAGAACTCCTTTATTTTGTCAAGTTTCAAAGAGCTACTACAATCCATGTTGGATTTAAAGTTCCAAATTCATCTATCTATATAGGAGAGAACAGAGAGAAACCTAAATATAAAAACTGCTACTGTAGACGAACGCTTCAACCTAGACGAACAAAATTTGGTGAGCGAAGTGGGATTTGTGTACTGATCATTACCACCAAGTATCATCAAGATTGGGTGAAAAAATATTTGCTGGTATTATGAAAACTCGTTATTTCTTAGAAGCTTGGCAACCCATCTCAATGAAAGTGCTTCCACAGTCTGTGCCTAGGGCTACTTGAAGAGGAAACAAACCATAGAGACAAAACTGAGAACTCCTTTATTTTGTCAAGTTTCAAAGAGCTACTACAAACCATGTTGGATTTAGAGTTACAAATTCATCTATCTATATATGAGAGAACAGAGTGAAACCTAAATATAAAAACGGCTACTGTAGACAAACGCTTCAACCTAGAAGAACATAATTTGGTGAGCCAAGCGGGTACTGTGTACTGATCATTACCACCAAGTATCATCAAGATTGGGTGATAAAATATTTGCTGATATTTCGGAAACTCGTTATTTCTTAGAAGCTTGGCAACCCCTCTCAATGAAAGTGCTTTTCCAGAGTCTGCGCCTAGGGCTACTTGAAGAGGAAACAAACCATAGAGACAAAACTCAGAACTCCTTTATTTTGTCAAGTTTCAAAGAGCTACTACAATCCATGTTGGATTTAGAGTTCCAAATTCATCTATCTATATAGGAGATAACAGAGAGAAACCTAAATATAAAAACTGCTACTGTAGACGAACGCTTCAACCTAGAAGAACAAAATTTGGTGAGCCTAGTGGGATTTGTGTACTGATCATTAGCAACATGTATCATCAAGATTGGGTGAAAAAATATTTGCTGGTACTTGGGAAACTCGTTATTTCTTAGAAGCTTGGCAACCCCTCTCAATGAAAGTGCTTTTCCACAGTCTCCGCCTAGGGCTACTTGAAGAGGAAACAAACCGAAGAGACAAAACTGAAAACTCCTTTATTTTGTCAAGTTACAAAGAGCTACTACAAACCATGTTGGATTTAGTGTTCCAAATTCATCTATCTATCTATGAGAGAACAGAGTGAAACCTAAATATAAAAACGGCTACTGTAGACAAACGCTTCAACCTAGAAGAACATAATTTGGTGAGCCAAGCGGGTACTGTGTACTGATCATTACCACCAAGTATCATCAAGATTGGGTGAAAAAATATTTGCTGACATTTCGGAAACTCGTTATTTCTTAGAAGCTTGGCAACCCCTCTCAATGAAAGTGGTTTTCCACAGTCTGTGACTAGGGCTACTTGAAGAGGAAACAAACCATAGAGACAAAACTCAGAACTCTTTATTTTGTCGAGTTTCAAAGAGCTACTACAAACCATGTTGGATTTAGAGTTCCAAATTCATCTATCTATATATGAGAGAACAGAGTGAAACCTAAATATAAAAACTGCTACTGTAGACGAACGCTTCAACCTAGAAGAACAAAATTTGGTGGGCCAAGTGGGATTTGTGTGCTGATCATTAGCAACAAGTATCATCAAGATTGGGTGAAAAAATATTTGCTGGTACTTCGGAAACTCGTTATTTCTTAGAAGCTTGGCAACCCCTCTCAATTAAATTGCTTTTCCAGAGTCTGCGCCTAGGGCTACTTGAAGAGGAAACAAACCATAGAGACAAAACTCAGAACACCTTTATTTTGTCAAGTTTCAAAGAGCTTCTACAAACCATGTTGGATTTAGAGTTCCAAATTCATCTATCTATATATGAGAGAACAGAGTGAAACCTAAATATAAAAACGGCTACTGTAGAAGAACGCTTCAAACTAGAAGAACAAAATTTGGTGAGCCAAGTGGGATTTGTGTACTGATCATTAGCAACAAGTATCATCAAGATTGGGTGAAAAAATATTTGCTGATATTTCAGAAACTCGTTATTTCTTAGAAGCTTGGCAACCCCTCTCAATGAAAGTGCTTTTCCACATTGTGTGCCTAGTGCTAATTGAAGAGGAAACAAACCATAGAGACAAAACTGAGAACTCCTATATTTTGTCAAGTTTCAAAGAGCTACTACAAACCATGTTGTATTTAGAGTTCCAAATTCATCTATCTATACAGGAGAGAACAGAGGGAAACCTAAATATAAAAACAGCTACTGTAGACGAACGCTTCAACCTAGAAGAACAAAATTTGGTGAGCCAAGTGGGATTTGTGTACTGATCATTAGCAACAAGTATCTTCAAGATTGGGTGAAAAAATATTTGCTGGTATTTCGGAAACTCGTTATTTCTTAGAAGCTTGGCAACCCCTCTCAATGAAAGTGCTTTTCCACAGTGTGTGCCTAGTGCTAATTGAAGAGGAAACAATCCATAGAGAGAAAACTGAGAACTCCTTTATTTTGTCAAGTTTCAAAGAGCTACTTCAAACAATGTTGGATTTAGAGTTCCAAATTCATCTATCTATATAGGAGAGAACAGAGAGAAACCTAAATATAAAAACTGCTACAGTAGTCGAACGCTTCAACCTAGAAGAACAAAATTTGGTGAGCCAAGTGGGATTTGTGTACTGATCATTAGCAATAAGTATCATCAAGATTGGGTGAAACAATATTTGCTGGTATTTCGGAAACTCGTTATTTCTTAGAAGCTTGGCAACCCTTCTCAATTAAAGTTCTTTTCCACAGTCTTTGCCTAGGCCTCTTGAAGAGGAAACAAACCATAGAGACAAAACTCAGAACTCCTTTATTTTGTCAAGTTTCAAAGAGCTACTACAAACCATGTTGGATTTAGAGTTCCAAATTCATCTATCTATACATGAGAGAACAGAGTGAAACCTAAATATAAAAACTACTACTGTAGACGAACGCTTCAACCTAGAAGAACAAAATTTGGTGAGCCAAGTGTGATCTGTGTACTGATCATTACCACCAAGTATCATCAAGATTGGGTGAAAAAATATTTGCTGGTATTTTGGAAACTCGTTATTTCTTAGAAGCATGGCAACCCCTCTCAATGAAAGTGCTTTTCCACAGTCTGTGCCTAGGGCTACTTGAAGAGGAAACAAACCAAAGAGACAAAACTGAGAACTCCTTTATTTTGTCAAGTTTCAAAGAGCTACTACAAACCATGTTGGATTTATAGTTCCAAATTCATCTATCTATATAGGAGAGAACAGAGAGAAACCTAAGTATAAAAACTGCTACTGTAGACGAAGGCTTCAACCTAGAAGAACAAAATTTGGTGAGCCAATTGGGATATGATTACTGATCATTACCACCAAGTATCATCAAGATTGGGTGAAAAAATATTTGCTGGTATTTCGGAAACTCGTTATTTCTTAGAAGCTTGGCAACACCTCTCAATGAAAGTGGTTTTCCACAGTCTGTGCCTAGGGCTACTTGAAGAGGAAACAAACCATAGAGACAAATCTCAGAACTCCTTTATTTTGTAAAGTTTCAAAGAGCTACTACAAACCATGTTGGATTTAGAGTTCCAAATTCATCTATCTATATATGAGAGAACAGAGTGAAACCTAAATATAAAAACTGCTACTGTAGACGAACGCTTCAACCTAGAAGAACAAAAATTGGTGAGCCAAGTGGGATTTTTGTACTGATCATTAGCAACAAGTATCATCAAGATTGGGTGAAAAAATATTTGCTGGTATTTCAGAAACTCGTTATTTCTTAGAAGCTTGGCAACCCCTCTCAATGAAAGTGCTTTTCCACAGTGTGTGCCTAGTGCTAATTGAAGAGGAAACAATCCATAGAGACAAAACTGAGAACTCCTTTATTTTGTCAAGTTTCAAAGAGGTACTACAAACCATGTTGGATTTAGAGTTCCAAATTCATCTATCTATACAGGAGAGAACAGAGGGAAACCTAAATATAAAAACTGCTACTGTAGACGAACGCTTCAACCTAGAAGAACAAAACTTGGTGAGCCAAGTGGGATTTGTGTACTGATCATTAGCAACAAGTATCATCAAGATTGGGTGAAAAAATATTTGCTGGTACTTCGGAAACTCGTTATTTCTTAGAAGCTTGGCAACCCCTCTCAATGAAATTGCTTTTCCAGAGTCTGCGCCTAGGGCTACGTGAAGAGGAAACAAACCATAGAGACAAAACTCAGAACTCCTTTATTTTGTCAAGTTTCAAAGAGCTACTACAAACCATGTTGGATTTAGAGTTCCAAATTCATCTATCTATATATGAGAGAACAGAGTGAAACCTAAATATAAAAACTGCTACTGTAGACGAACGCTTCAACCTAGAAGAACAAAATTTGGTGAGCCAAGTGGGAACTGTTTACTGATCATTCCCACCAAGTATCACAAGATTGGTGAAAAAATATTTGCTTGTATTTCGGAAACTCATTATTTCTTAGAAGCTTGGCAACCCAACTCAATGAAAGTGCTTTTCCACAGTCTGTGCCTAGGGCTACTTGAAGAGGAAACAAACCAAAGAGACAAAACTGAGAACTCCTTTATTTTGTCAAGTTTCAAAGAGCTACTACAATCCATGTTGGATTTAAAGTTCCAAATTCATCTATCTATATAGGAGAGAACAGAGAGAAACCTAAATATAAAAACTGCTACTGTAGACGAACGCTTCAAACTAGAAGAACAAAATTTGGTGAGCCAAGTGGGATTTGTGTACTGATCATTACCACCAAGTATCATCAAGATTGGGTGAAAAAAATATTTGCTGGTATTTTGGAAACACGTTATTTCTTAGAAGCTTGGCAACCCATCTCAATGAAAGTGCTTCCACAGTCTGTGCCTAGGGCTACTTGAAGAGGAAACAAACCATAGAGACAAAACTGAGAACTCCTTTATTTTGTCAAGTTTCAAAGAGCTACTACAATCCATGTTGGATTTAGAGTTCCAAATTCGTCTATCTATATAGGAGAGAACAGAGAGAAACCTAAATATAAAAACTGCTACTGTAGACGAACGCTTCAACCTAGAAGAACACAATTTGGTGAGCCAAGTGGGATTTTTGTACAGATCATTAGCAACCAGTATCATCAAGATTGGGTGAAAAAATATTTGCTGGTACTTCGGAAACTCGTTATTTCTTAGAAGCTTGGCAACCCCTCTCAATGAAAGTGCTTTTCCAGAGTCTGCGCCTAGGGCTACTTGAAGAGGAAACAAACCATAGAGACAAATCTCAGAACTCCTTTATTTTGTGAAGTTTCAAAAAGCTACTACAACCATGTTGGATTTAGAGTTCCAAATTCATCTATCTATATATGAGAGAACAGAGTGAAACCTAAATATAAAAACTGCTACTGTAGATGAACGCTTCAACCTAGAAGAAGAAAATTTGGTGAGCCAAGTGGGATCTGTGTACTGATCATTAGCAACATGTATCATCAAGATTGGGTGAAAAAATATTTGCTGGTATTTCGGAAACTCGTTATTTTTTAGAAGCTTGGCAACCCTTCTCAATTAAAGTTCTTTTCCACAGTCTTTGCCTAGGCCTCTTGAAGAGGAAACAAACCATAGAGACAAAACTCAGAACTCCTTTATTTTGTCAAGTTTCAAAGAGCTACTACAAACCATGTTGTATTTAGAGTTCCAAATTCATCTATCTATATATGAGAGAACAGAGTGAAAACTAAATATAAAAACTGCTACTGTAGACGAACGCTTCAACCTAGAAGAACAAAATTTGGTGAGCCAATTGGGATTTGTGTACTGATCATTACCACCAAGTATCATCAAGATTGGGTGAAAAAATATTTGCTGGTATTTCGGAAACTTGTAATTTCTTAGAAGCTTGGCTAACTCTCTCAATGAAAGTGCTTTTCCACAGTCTGTGCCTAGGGCTACTTGAAGAGGAAACAAACCGAAGAGACAAAACTGAAAACTCCTTTATTTTGTCAAGTTTCAAAGAGCTACTACAAACCATGTTGGATTTAGAGTTCCAAATTCATATATCTATATAGGAGAGAACAGAGGGAAACCTAAATATAAAAAGTGCTACTGTAGGCGAACGCTTCAACCAAGCAGAACACAAATTGGTGAGCCAAGTGGGATTTGTGTACTGATCATTAGCAACAAGTATCATCAAGATTGGGTGAAAAAATATTTGCTGGTATTTCAGAAACTCGTTATTTCTTCGAAGCTTGGCAAGCCATCTCAATGAAAGTGCTTTTCCACAGTGTGTGCCTAGTGCTAATTGAAGAGGAAACAATCCATAGGGACAAAACTGAGAACTCCTTTATTTTGTCAAGTTTCAAAGAGCTACTACAAACCATGTTGGATTTAGAGTTCCAAATTCATCTATCTACACAGGAGAGAACAGAGGGAATCCTAAATACAAAAACTGCTACTGTAGACGAACGCTTCAACCTAGAAGAACAAAATTTGGTGAGCCAAGTGGGATTTGTGTACTGATCATTAGCAACAAGTATCATCAAGATTGGGTGAAAAAATATTTGCTGGTACTTCGGAAACTCGTTATTTCTTAGAAGCTTGGCAACCCCTCTCAATGAAAGTGCTTTTCCACAGTCTGCCCGCAGGGCTACTTGAAGAGGAAACAACCATAGAGACAAAACTCAGAACTCCTTTATTTTGTCAAGTTTCAAAGAGCTACTACAAACCATGTTGCATTTAGAGTTCCAAATTCATCTATCTATATATGAGAGAACAGAGTGAAACCTAAATATAAAAACGGCTACTGTAGACGAACGCTTCAACCTAGAAGAACAAAATTTGGTGAGCCAAGTGGGATCTCTGTACTGATCATTACCACCAAGTATCATAAAGATTGGGTGAAAAAATATTTGCTGGTATTTCGGAAACTCGTTATTTCTTAGAAGCTTGGCAACCCCTCTCAATGAAAGTGGTTTTCCACAGTCTGTGCCTAGGGCTACTTGAAGAGGAAACAAACCATAGAGACAAAACTCAGAACTCCTTTATTTTGTCAAGTTTCAAAGAGCTACTACAAACCATGTTGTATTTAGAGTTCCAAATTCATCTATCTATATATGAGAGAACAGAGTGAAAACTAAATATAAAAACTGCTACTGTAGACGAACGCTTCAACCTAGAAGAACAAAATTTGGTGAGCCAATTGGGATTTGTGTACTGATCATTACCACCAAGTATCATCAAGATTGGGTGAAAAAATATTTGCTGGTATTTCGGAAACTTGTAATTTCTTAGAAGCTTGGCTAACTCTCTCAATGAAAGTGCTTTTCCACAGTCTGTGCCTAGGGCTACTTGAAGAGGAAACAAACCAAAGAGACAAAACTGAGAACTCCTTTATTTTGTCAAGTTTCAAAGAGCTACTACAAACCATGTTGGATGTAGAGTTCCAAATTCATATATCTATATAGGAGAGAACAGAGGGAAACCTAAATATAAAAAGTGCTACTGTAGGCGAACGCTTCAACCTAGCAGAACACAAATTGGTGAGCCAAGTGGGATTTGTGTACTGATCATTAGCAACAAGTATCATCAAGATTGGGTGAAAAAATATTTGCTGGTATTTCAGAAACTCGTTATTTCTTAGAAGCTTGGCAAGACATCTCAATGAAAGTGCTTTTCCACAGTGTGTGCCTAGTGCTAATTGAAGAGGAAACAATCCATAGAGACAAAACTGAGAACTCCTTTATTTTGTCAAGTTTCAAAGAGCTACTACAAACCATGTTGGATTTAGAGTTCCAAATTCATCTATCTACACAGGAGAGAACAGAGGGAATCCTAAATACAAAAACTGCTACTGTAGACGAACGCTTCAACCTAGAAGAACAAAATTTGGTGAGCCAAGTGGGATTTGTGTACTGATCATTAGCAACAAGTATCATCAAGATTGGGTGAAAAAATATTTGCTGGTACTTCGGAAACTCGTTATTTCTTAGAAGCTTGGCAACCCCTCTCAATGAAAGTGCTTTTCCACAGTCTGCGCCCAGGGCTACTTGAAGAGGAAACAACCATAGAGACAAAACTCAGAACTCCTTTATTTTGTCAAGTTTCAAAGAGCTACTACAAACCATGTTGGATTTAGAGTTCCAAATTCATCTATCTATATATGAGAGAACAGAGTGAAACCTAAATATAAAAACGGCTACTGTAGACGAACGCTTCAACCTAGAAGAACAAAATTTGGTGAGCCAAGTGGGATCTCTGTACTGATCATTACCACCAAGTATCATAAAGATTGGGTGAAAAAATATTTGCTGGTATTTCGGAAACTCGTTATTTCTTAGAAGCTTGGCAACCCCTCTCAATGAAAGTGGTTTTCCACAGTCTGTGCCTAGGGCTACTTGAAGAGGAAACAAACCATAGAGACAAATCTCAGTACTCCTTTATTTTGTCAAGTTTCAAAGAGCTACTACAAACCATGTTGGATTTAGAGTTCCAAATTCATCTATCTATATATGAGAGAACAGTGGGAAACCTAAATATAAAAACTGCTACTGTAGACGAACGCTTCAAGCTAGAAGAACAAAATTTGGTGAGCCAAGTGGGATTTGTGTACTGATCATTAGCAACAAGTATCATCAAGATTGGGTGAAAAAATATTTGCTGGTACTTCGGAATCCCGTTATTTCTTAGAAGCTTGGCAACCCCTCTCAATGAAAGTGCTTTTCCACAGTCTGCGCCTAGGGCTACTTGAAGAGGAAACAACCATAGAGACAAAACTCAGAACTCCTTTATTTTGTCAAGTTTCAAAGAGCTACTACAAACCATGTTGGATTTAGAGTTCCAAATTCATCTATCTATATATGAGAGAACAGAGTGAAACCTAAATATAAAAACGGCTACTGTAGACGAACGCTTCAACCTAGAAGAATAAAATTTGGTGAGCCAAGTGGGATCTGTGTACTGATCATTACCACCAAGTATCATCAAGATAGGGTGAAAAAATATTTGCTGATATTTCGGAAAGTCGTTATTTCTTAGAAGCTTGGCAACCCCACTCAATGAAAGTGGTTTTCCACAGGCTGTGCCTAGGGCTACTTGAAGAGGAAACAAACCATAGAAACAAAACTCAGAACTCTTTATTTTGTCAAGTTTCAAAGAGCTACTACAAACCATGTTGGATTTAGAGTTCCAAATTCATCTATCTATATATGAGAGAACAGAGTGAAACCTAAATACAAAAACTGCTACTGTAGACGAACGCTTCAACCTAGAAGAACAAAATTTGGTGTACCAAGTGGGATCTGTGTACTGACCATTCCCACCAAGTATCATCAAGATTGGGTGAAAAAATATTTGCTGGTATTTCGGAAACTCGTTATTTCTTAGAAGCTTGGCAACCCCTCTCATGAAAGTGCTTTTCCACAGTCTGTGCCTAGGGCTACTTGAAGAGGAAACAAACCATAGAGACAAAACTAAGAACTCCTTTATTTTGTCAAGTTTCAAAGAGCTACTACTATCCATGTTGGAGTTAGAGTTCCAAATTCATCTATCTATATAGGAGAGAACAGAGAGAAACCTAAATATAAAAACTGCTATTGTAGACGAACGCTTCAACCTAGAAGAACAAAATATGGTGAGCAAAGTGGGATCTGTGTACTGATCATTACCACCAAGTATCATCATGATTGGGTGAAAAAATATTTGCTGGTATTTCGGAAACTCGTTATTTCCTAGAAGCTTGGCAACCCCTCTCAATGAAAGTGGTTTTCCACAGTCTGTGCCTAGGGCTACTTGAAGAGGAAACAAACCATAGAGACAAAACTCAGAACTCCTTTATTTTGTCAAGTTTCAAAGAGCTACTACAAACCATGTTGTATTTAGAGTTCCAAATTCATCTATCTATATATGAGAGAACAGAGTGAAAACTAAGTATAAAAACTGCTACTGTAGACGAACGCTTCAACCTAGAAGAACAAAATTTGGTGAGCCAATTGGGATTTGTGTACTGATCATTACCACCAAGTATCATCAAGATTGGGTGAAAAAATATTTGCTGGTATTTCGGAAACTTGTAATTTCTTAGAAGCTTGGCTAACTCTCTCAATGAAAGTGCTTTTCCACAGTCTGTGCCTAGGGCTACTTGAAGAGGAAACAAACCAAAGAGACAAAACTGAGAACTCCTTTATTTTGTCAAGTTTCAAAGAGCTACTACAAACCATGTTGGATGTAGAGTTCCAAATTCATATATCTATATAGGAGAGAACAGAGGGAAACCTAAATATAAAAAGTGCTACTGTAGGCGAACGCTTCAACCTAGCAGAACACAAATTGGTGAGCCAAGTGGGATTTGTGTACTGATCATTAGCAACAAGTATCATCAAGATTGGGTGAAAAAATATTTGCTGGTACTTCGGAAACTCGTTATTTCTTAGAAGCTTGGCAACCCCTCTCAATGAAAGTGCTTTTCCACAGTCTGCGCCCAGGGCTACTTGAAGAGGAAACAACCATAGAGACAAAACTCAGAACTCCTTTATTTTGTCAAGTTTCAAAGAGCTACTACAAACCATGTTGGATTTAGAGTTCCAAATTCATCTATCTATATATGAGAGAACAGAGTGAAACCTAAATATAAAAACGGCTACTGTAGACGAACGCTTCAACCTAGAAGAACAAAATTTCGTGAGCCAAGTGGGATCTCTGTACTGATCATTACCACCAAGTATCACAAAGTTTGGGTGAAAAAATATTTGCTGGTATTTCGGAAACTCGTTATTTCTTAGAAGCTTGGCAACCCCTCTCAATGAAAGTGGTTTTCCACAGTCTGTGCCTAGGGCTACTTGAAGAGGAAACAAACCATAGAGACAAATCTCAGTACTCCTTTATTTTGTCAAGTTTCAAAGAGCTACTACAAACCATGTTGGATTTAGAGTTCCAAATTCATCTATCTATATATGAGAGAACAGTGGGAAACCTAAATATAAAAACTGCTACTGTAGACGAACGCTTCAAGCTAGAAGAACAAAATTTGGTGAGCCAAGTGGGATTTGTGTACTGATCATTAGCAACAAGTATCATCAAGATTGGTTGAAAAAATATTTGCTGGTACTTCGGAATCTCGTTATTTCTTAGAAGCTTGGCAACCCCTCTCAATGAAAGTGCTTTTCCACAGTCTGCGCCTAGGGCTACTTGAAGAGGAAACAACCATAGAGACAAAACTCAGAACTCCTTTATTTTGTCAAGTTTCAAAGAGCTACTACAAACCATGTTGGATTTAGAGTTTCAAATTCATCTATCTATATATGAGAGAACAGAGTGAAACCTAAATATAAAAACGGCTACTGTAGACGAACGCTTCAACCTAGAAGAATAAAATTTGGTGAGCCAAGTGGGATCTGTGTACTGATCATTACCACCAAGTATCATCAAGATAGGGTGAAAAAATATTTGCTGATATTTCGGAAAGTCGTTATTTCTTAGAAGCTTGGCAACCCCACTCAATGAAAGTGGTTTTCCACAGGCTGTGCCTAGGGCTACTTGAAGAGGAAACAAACCATAGAAACAAAACTCAGAACTCTTTATTTTGTCAAGTTTCAAAGAGCTACTACAAACCATGTTGGATTTAGAGTTCCAAATTCATCTATCTATATATGAGAGAACAGAGTGAAACCTAAATTCAAAAACTGCTACTGTAGACGAACCCTTTAACCTAGAAGAACAAAATTTGGTGTACCAAGTGGGATCTGTGTACTGATCATTCCCACCAAGTATCATCAAGATTGGGTGAAAAAATATTTGCTGGTATTTCAGAAACTCGTTATTTCTTAGAAGCTTGGCAACCCCTCTCATGAAAGTGCTTTTCCACAGTCTGTGCCTAGGGCTACTTGAAGAGGAAACAAACCATAGAGACAAAACTAAGAACTCCTTTATTTTGTCAAGTTTCAAAGAGCTACTACTATCCATGTTGGAGTTAGAGTTCCAAATTCATCTATCTATATAGGAGAGAACAGAGAGAAACCGAAATATAAAAACTGCTATTGTAGACGAACGCTTCAACCTAGAAGAACAAAATATGGTGAGCAAAGTGGGATCTGTGTACTGATCATTACCACCAAGTATCATCATGATTGGGTGAAAAAATATTTGCTGGTATTTCGGAAACTCGTTATTTCCTAGAAGCTTGGCAACCCCTCTCAATGAAAGTGGTTTTCCACAGTCTGTGCGTAGGGCTACTTGAAGAGGAAACAAACCATAGAGACAAAACTCAGAACTCCTTTATTTTGTCAAGTTTCAAAGAGCTACTACAAACCATGTTGTATTTAGAGTTCCAAATTCATCTATCTATATATGAGAGAACAGAGTGAAAACTAAGTATAAAAACTGCTACTGTAGACGAACGCTTCAACCTAGAAGAACAAAATTTGGTGAGCCAATTGGGATTTGTGTACTGATCATTACCACCAAGTATCATCAAGATTGGGTGAAAAAATATTTGCTGGTATTTCGGAAACTTGTAATTTCTTAGAAGCTTGGCTAACTCTCTCAATGAAAGTGCTTTTCCACAGTCTGTGCCTAGGGCTACTTGAAGAGGAAACAAACCAAAGAGACAAAACTGAGAACTCCTTTATTTTGTCAAGTTTCAAAGAGCTACTACAAACCATGTTGGATGTAGAGTTCCAAATTCATATATCTATATAGGAGAGAACAGAGGGAAACCTAAATATAAAAAGTGCTACTGTAGGCGAAAGCTTCAACCTAGCAGAACACAAATTGGTGAGCCAAGTGGGATTTGTGTACTGATCATTAGCAACAAGTATCATCAAGATTGGGTGAAAAAATATTTGCTGGTACTTCGGAAACTCGTTATTTCTTAGAAGCTTGGCAACCCCTCTCAATGAAAGTGCTTTTCCACAGTCTGCGCCCAGGGCTACTTGAAGAGGAAACAACCATAGAGACAAAACTCAGAACTCCTTTATTTTGTCAAGTTTCAAAGAGCTACTACAAACCATGTTGGATTTAGAGTTCCAAATTCATCTATCTATATATGAGAGAACAGAGTGAAACCTAAATATAAAAACGGCTACTGTAGACGAACGCTTCAACCTAGAAGAACAAAATTTGGTGAGCCAAGTGGGATCTCTGTACTGATCATTACCACCAAGTATCATAAAGATTGGGTGAAAAAATATTTGCTGGTATTTCGGAAACTCGTTATTTCTTAGAAGCTTGGCAATCCCTCTCAATGAAAGTGGTTTTCCACAGTCTGTGCCTAGGGCTACTTGAAGAGGAAACAAACCATAGAGACAAATCTCAGTACTCCTTTATTTTGTCAAGTTTCAAAGAGCTACTACAAACCATGTTGGATTTAGAGTTCCAAATTCATCTATCTATATATGAGAGAACAGTGGGAAACCTAAATATAAAAACTGCTACTGTAGACGAACGCTTCAAGCTAGAAGAACAAAATTTGGTGAGCCAAGTGGGATTTGTGTACTGATCATTAGCAACAAGTATCATCAAGATTGGGTGAAAAAATATTTGCTGGTACTTCGGAATCCCGTTATTTCTTAGAAGCTTGGCAACCCCTCTCAATGAAAGTGCTTTTCCACAGTCTGCGCCTAGGGCTACTTGAAGAGGAAACAACCATAGAGACAAAACTCAGAACTCCTTTATTTTGTCAAGTTTCAAAGAGCTACTACAAACCATGTTGGATTTAGAGTTCCAAATTCATCTATCTATATATGAGAGAACAGAGTGAAACCTAAATATAAAAACGGCTACTGTAGACGAACGCTTCAACCTAGAAGAATAAAATTTGGTGAGCCAAGTGGGATCTGTGTACTGATCATTACCACCAAGTATCATCAAGATAGGGTGAAAAAATATTTGCTGATATTTCGGAAAGTCGTTATTTCTTAGAAGCTTGGCAACCCCACTCAATGAAAGTGGTTTTCCACAGGCTGTGCCTAGGGCTACTTGAAGAGGAAACAAACCATAGAAACAAAACTCAGAACTCTTTATTTTGTCAAGTTTCAAAGAGCTACTACAAACCATGTTGGATTTAGAGTTCCAAATTCATCTATCTATATATGAGAGAACAGAGTGAAACCTAAATACAAAAACTGCTACTGTAGACGAACGCTTCAACCTAGAAGAACAAAATTTGGTGTACCAAGTGGGATCTGTGTACTGATCATTCCCACCAAGTATCATCAAGATTGGGTGAAAAAATATTTGCTGGTATTTCGGAAACTCGTTATTTCTTAGAAGCTTGGCAACCCCTCTCATGAAAGTGCTTTTCCACAGTCTGTGCCTAGGGCTACTTGAAGAGGAAACAAACCATAGAGACAAAACTAAGAACTCCTTTATTTTGTCAAGTTTCAAAGAGCTACTACTATCCAGTTGGAGTTAGAGTTCCAAATTCATCTATCTATATAGGAGAGAACAGAGAGAAACCTAAATATAAAAACTGCTATTGTAGACGAACGCTTCAACCTAGAAGAACAAAATATGGTGAGCAAAGTGGGATCTGTGTACTGATCATTACCACCAAGTATCATCATGATTGGGTGAAAAAATATTTGCTGGTATTTCGGAAACTCGTTATTTCCTAGAAGCTTGGCAACCCCTCTCAATGAAATTGGTTTTCCACAGTCTGTGCCTAGGGCTACTTGAAGAGGAAACAAACCATAGAGACAAAACTCAGAACTCCTTTATTTTGTCAAGTTTCAAAGAGCTACTACAAACCATGTTGTATTTAGAGTTCCAAATTCATCTATCTATATATGAGAGAACAGAGTGAAAACTAAGTATAAAAACTGCTACTGTAGACGAACGCTTCAACCTAGAAGAACAAAATTTGGTGAGCCAATTGGGATTTGTGTACTGATCATTACCACCAAGTATCATCAAGATTGGGTGAAAAAATATTTGCTGGTATTTCGGAAACTTGTAATTTCTTAGAAGCTTGGCTAACTCTCTCAATGAAAGTGCTTTTCCACAGTCTGTGCCTAGGGCTACTTGAAGAGGAAACAAACCAAAGAGACAAAACTGAGAACTCCTTTATTTTGTCAAGTTTCAAAGAGCTACTACAAACCATGTTGGATGTAGAGTTCCAAATTCATATATCTATATAGGAGAGAACAGAGGGAAACCTAAATATAAAAAGTGCTACTGTAGGCGAACGCTTCAACCTAGCAGAACACAAATTGGTGAGCCAAGTGGGATTTGTGTACTGATCATTAGCAACAAGTATCATCAAGATTGGGTGAAAAAATATTTGCTGGTACTTCGGAAACTCGTTATTTCTTAGAAGCTTGGCAACCCCTCTCAATGAAAGTGCTTTTCCACAGTCTGCGCCCAGGGCTACTTGAAGAGGAAACAACCATAGAGACAAAACTCAGAACTCCTTTATTTTGTCAAGTTTCAAAGAGCTACTACAAACCATGTTGGATTTAGAGTTCCAAATTCATCTATCTATATATGAGAGAACAGAGTGAAACCTAAATATAAAAACGGCTACTGTAGACGAACGCTTCAACCTAGAAGAACAAAATTTGGTGAGCCAAGTGGGATCTCTGTACTGATCATTACCACCAAGTATCATAAAGATTGGGTGAAAAAATATTTGCTGGTATTTCGGAAACTCGTTATTTCTTAGAAGCTTGGCAACCCCTCTCAATGAAAGTGGTTTTCCACAGTCTGTGCCTAGGGCTACTTGAAGAGGAAACAAACCATAGAGACAAATCTCAGTACTCCTTTATTTTGTCAAGTTTCAAAGAGCTACTACAAACCATGTTGGATTTAGAGTTCCAAATTCATCTATCTATATATGAGAGAACAGTGGGAAACCTAAATATAAAAACTGCTACTGTAGACGAACGCTTCAAGCTAGAAGAACAAAATTTGGTGAGCCAAGTGGGATTTGTGTACTGATCATTAGCAACAAGTATCATCAAGATTGGGTGAAAAAATATTTGCTGGTACTTGGGAATCCCGTTATTTCTTAGAAGCTTGGCAACCCCTCTCAATGAAAGTGCTTTTCCACAGTCTGCGCCTAGGGCTACTTGAAGAGGAAACAACCATAGAGACAAAACTCAGAACTCCTTTATTTTGTCAAGTTTCAAAGAGCTACTACAAACCATGTTGGATTTAGAGTTCCAAATTCATCTATCTATATATGAGAGAACAGAGTGAAACCTAAATATAAAAACGGCTACTGTAGACGAACGCTTCAACCTAGAAGAATAAAATTTGGTGAGCCAAGTGGGATCTGTGTACTGATCATTACCACCAAGTATCATCAAGATAGGGTGAAAAAATATTTGCTGATATTTCGGAAAGTCGTTATTTCTTAGAAGCTTGGCAACCCCACTCAATGAAAGTGGTTTTCCACAGGCTGTGCCTAGGGCTACTTGAAGAGGAAACAAACCATAGAAACAAAACTCAGAACTCTTTATTTTGTCAAGTTTCAAAGAGCTACTACAAACCATGTTGGATTTAGAGTTCCAAATTCATCTATCTATATATGAGAGAACAGAGTGAAACCTAAATACAAAAACTGCTACTGTAGACGAACGCTTCAACCTAGAAGAACAAAATTTGGTGTACCAAGTGGGATCTGTGTACTGATCATTCCCACCAAGTATCATCAAGATTGGGTGAAAAAATATTTGCTGGTATTTCGGAAACTCGTTATTTCTTAGAAGCTTGGCAACCCCTCTCATGAAAGTGCTTTTCCACAGTCTGTGCCTAGGGCTACTTGAAGAGGAAACAAACCATAGAGACAAAACTAAGAACTCCTTTATTTTGTCAAGTTTCAAAGAGCTACTACTATCCATGTTGGAGTTAGAGTTCCAAATTCATCTATCTATATAGGAGAGAACAGAGAGAAACCTAAATATAAAAACTGCTATTGTAGACGAACGCTTCAACCTAGAAGAACAAAATATGGTGAGCAAAGTGGGATCTGTGTACTGATCATTACCACCAAGTATCATCATGATTGGGTGAAAAAATATTTGCTGGTATTTCGGAAACTCGTTATTTCCTAGAAGCTTGGCAACCCCTCTCAATGAAAGTGGTTTTCCACAGTCTGTGCCTAGGGCTACTTGAAGAGGAAACAAACCATAGAGACAAAACTCAGAACTCCTTTATTTTGTCAAGTTTCAAAGAGCTACTACAAACCATGTTGTATTTAGAGTTCCAAATTCATCTATCTATATATGAGAGAACAGAGTGAAAACTAAGTATAAAAACTGCTACTGTAGACGAACGCTTCAACCTAGAAGAACAAAATTTGGTGAGCCAATTGGGATTTGTGTACTGATCATTACCACCAAGTATCATCAAGATTGGGTGAAAAAATATTTGCTGGTATTTCGGAAACTTGTAATTTCTTAGAAGCTTGGCTAACTCTCTCAATGAAAGTGCTTTTCCACAGTCTGTGCCTAGGGCTACTTGAAGAGGAAACAAACCAAAGAGACAAAACTGAGAACTCCTTTATTTTGTCAAGTTTCAAAGAGCTACTACAAACCATGTTGGATGTAGAGTTCCAAATTCATATATCTATATAGGAGAGAACAGAGGGAAACCTAAATATAAAAAGTGCTACTGTAGGCGAACGCTTCAACCTAGCAGAACACAAATTGGTGAGCCAAGTGGGATTTGTGTACTGATCATTAGCAACAAGTATCATCAAGATTGGGTGAAAAAATATTTGCTGGTACTTCGGAAACTCGTTATTTCTTAGAAGCTTGGCAACCCCTCTCAATGAAAGTGCTTTTCCACAGTCTGCGCCCAGGGCTACTTGAAGAGGAAACAACCATAGAGACAAAACTCAGAACTCCTTTATTTTGTCAAGTTTCAAAGAGCTACTACTATCCATGTTGGATTTAGAGTTCCAAATTCATCTATCTATATATGAGAGAACAGAGTGAAACCTAAATATAAAAACGGCTACTGTAGACGAACGCTTCAACCTAGAAGAACAAAATTTGGTGAGCCAAGTGGGATCTCTGTACTGATCATTACCACCAAGTATCATAAAGATTGGGTGAAAAAATATTTGCTGGTATTTCGGAAACTCGTTATTTCTTAGAAGCTTGGCAACCCCTCTCAATGAAAGTGGTTTTCCACAGTCTGTGCCTAGGGCTACTTGAAGAGGAAACAAACCATAGAGACAAATCTCAGTACTCCTTTATTTTGTCAAGTTTCAAAGAGCTACTACAAACCATGTTGGATTTAGAGTTCCAAATTCATCTATCTATATATGAGAGAACAGTGGGAAACCTAAATATAAAAACTGCTACTGTAGACGAACGCTTCAAGCTAGAAGAACAAAATTTGGTGAGCCAAGTGGGATTTGTGTACTGATCATTAGCAACAAGTATCATCAAGATTGGGTGAAAAAATATTTGCTGGTACTTCGGAATCCCGTTATTTCTTAGAAGCTTGGCAACCCCTCTCAATGAAAGTGCTTTTCCACAGTCTGCGCCTAGGGCTACTTGAAGAGGAAACAACCATAGAGACAAAACTCAGAACTCCTTTATTTTGTCAAGTTTCAAAGAGCTACTACAAACCATGTTGGATTTAGAGTTCCAAATTCATCTATCTATATATGAGAGAACAGAGTGAAACCTAAATATAAAAACGGCTACTGTAGACGAACGCTTCAACCTAGAAGAATAAAATTTGGTGAGCCAAGTGGGATCTGTGTACTGATCATTACCACCAAGTATCATCAAGATAGGGTGAAAAAATATTTGCTGATATTTCGGAAAGTCGTTATTTCTTAGAAGCTTGGCAACCCCACTCAATGAAAGTGGTTTTCCACAGGCTGTGCCTAGGGCTACTTGAAGAGGAAACAAACCATAGAAACAAAACTCCGAACTCTTTATTTTGTCAAGTTTCAAAGAGCTACTACAAACCATGTTGGATTTAGAGTTCCAAATTCATCTATCTATATATGAGAGAACAGAGTGAAACCTAAATACAAAAACTGCTACTGTAGACGAACGCTTCAACCTAGAAGAACAAAATTTGGTGTACCAAGTGGGATCTGTGTACTGATCATTCCCACCAAGTATCATCAAGATTGGGTGAAAAAATATTTGCTGGTATTTCGGAAACTCGTTATTTCTTAGAAGCTTGGCAACCCCTCTCATGAAAGTGCTTTTCCACAGTCTGTGCCTAGGGCTACTTGAAGAGGAAACAAACCATAGAGACAAAACTGAGAACTCCTTTATTTTGTCAAGTTTCAAAGAGCTACTACAAACCATTTTGGATTTAGAGTTCCAAATTCATATATCTATATAGGAGAGAACAGAGGGAAACCTAAATATAAAAACTTCTACTGTAGGCGAACGCTTCAACCTAGAAGAACACAATTTGGTGAGCCAAGTGGGATTTGTGTACTGATCATTAGCAACCAGCATCATCAAGATTGGGTGACAAAATATTTGCTGGTACTTCGGAAACTCGTTATTTCCTAGAAGCTTGGCAACCCCTCTCAATGAAAGTGCTTTTCCAGAGTCTGCGCCTAGGGCTACTTGAAGAGGAAACAAACCATAAAGACAAAACTCAGAACTCCTTTATTTTGTCATGTTTCAAAGAGCTACTACAAACCATGTTGGATTTAGAGTTCCAAATTCATCTATCTATATATGAGAGAACAGAGTGAGACCTAACTATAAAAACGACTAATGTAGACGAACGCTTCAACCTAGAAGAACAAAATTTGGTGAGCCAAGTGGGATCTGTGTACTGATCATTACCACCAAGTATCATCAAGATTGGGTGAAAAATATTTGCTGGTATTTCGGAAATTCCTTATTTCTTAGAAGCTTGGCAACACCGCTCAATGAAAGTGGTTTTCCACAGTCTGTGCCTAGGGCTACTTGAAGAGGAAACAAGCCATAGAGACAAATCTCAGAACTCCTTTATTTTGTCAAGTTTCAAAGAGCTACTACAAACCATGTTGGATTTAGAGTTCCAAATTCATCTATCTATATATGAAAGAACAGAGTGAAACCTAAATATAAAAACTGCTACTGAAGACGAACGCTTCAACCTAGAAGAAGAAAATTTGGTGAGCCATGTGGGATCTGTGTACTGATCATTATCAACATGTATCATCAAGATTGGGTGAAAAAATATTTGCTGGTATTTCGGAAACTCGTTATTTCTTAGAAGCTTGGCAACCCTTCTCAATTAAAGTTCTTTTCCACAGTCTTTGCCTAGGCCTCTTGAAGAGGAAACAAACCATATAGACAAAACTCAGAACTCCTTTATTTTGTCAAGTTTCAAAGAGCTACTACAAACCATGTTGGATTTAGAGTTCCAAATTCATCTATCTATATATGAGAGAACAGAGTGAAACCTAAATATAAAAACTGCTACTGTAGACGAACGCTTCAACCTAGAAGAACAAAATTTGGTGAGCCAAGTGGGATCTGTGTACTGATCATTACCACCAAGTATCATCAAGATTGGGTGAAAAAATATTTGCTGGTATTTTGGAAACTCGTTATTTCTTAGAAGCATGGCAACCCATCTCAATGAAAATGCTTTTCCACAGTCTGTGTCTAGGGATACTTGAAGAGGAAACAAACCGTAGAGACAAAACTGAGAACTCCTTTATTTTGTCAAGTTTCAAAGAGCTACTGCAATCCATGTTGGATTTAGAGTTCCAAATTCATCTATCTATATAGGAGAGAACAGAGAGAAATCTAAATATAAAAACTGCTACTGTAGACGAACGCTTCAACCTAGAAGAACAAAATTTGGTGAGCCAATTGGGATTTGTGTACTGATCATTACCACCAAGTATCATCAAGATTGGGTGAAAAAATATTTGCTGGTATTTCGGAAACTTGTAATTTCTTAGAAGCTTGGCTAACTCTCTCAATGAAAGTGCTTTTCCACAGTCTGTGCCTAGGGCTACTTGAAGAGGAAACAAACCAAAGAGACAAAACTGAGAACTCCTTTATTTTGTCAAGTTTCAAAGAGCTACTACAAACCATGTTGGATTTAGAGTTCCAAATTCATCTATCTATATATGAGAGAACAGTGGGAAACCTAAATATAAAAACTGCTACTGTAGACGAACGCTTCAAGCTAGAAGAACAAAATTTGGTGAGCCAAGTGGGATTTGTGTACTGATCATTAGCAACAAGTATCATCAAGATTGGGTGAAAAAATATTTGCTGGTACTTCGGAATCCCGTTATTTCTTAGAAGCTTGGCAACCCCTCTCAATGAAAGTGCTTTTCCACAGTCTGCGCCTAGGGCTACTTGAAGAGGAAACAACCATAGAGACAAAACTCAGAACTCCTTTATTTTGTCAAGTTTCAAAGAGCTACTACAAACCATGTTGGATTTAGAGTTCCAAATTCATCTATCTATATATGAGAGAACAGAGTGAAACCTAAATATAAAAACGGCTACTGTAGACGAACGCTTCAACCTAGAAGAATAAAATTTGGTGAGCCAAGTGGGATCTGTGCACTGATCATTACCACCAAGTATCATCAAGATAGGGTGAAAAATATTTGCTGATATTTCGGAAAGTCGTTATTTCTTAGAAGCTTGGCAACCCCACTCAATGAAAGTGGTTTTCCACAGGCTGTGCCTAGGGCTACTTGAAGAGGAAACAAACCATAGAAACAAAACTCAGAACTCTTTATTTTGTCAAGTTTCAAAGAGCTACTACAAACCATGTTGGATTTAGAGTTCCAAATTCATCTATCTATATATGAGAGAACAGAGTGAAACCTAAATACAAAAACTGCTACTGTAGACGAACGCTTTAACCTAGAAGAACAAAATTTGGTGTACCAAGTGGGATCTGTGTACTGATCATTCCCACCAAGTATCATCAAGATTGGCTGAAAAAATATTTGCTGGTATTTCAGAAACTCGTTATTTCTTAGAAGCTTGGCAACCCCTCTCATGAAAGTGCTTTTCCACAGTCTGTGCCTAGGGCTACTTGAAGAGGAAACAAACCATAGAGACAAAACTAAGAACTCCTTTATTTTGTCAAGTTTCAAAGAGCTACTACTATCCATGTTGGAGTTAGAGTTCCAAATTCATCTATCTATATAGGAGAGAACAGAGAGAAACCTAAATATAAAAACTGCTACTGTAGACGAACGCTTCAACCTAGAAGAACAAAATATGGTGAGCAAAGTGGGATCTGTGTACTTATCATTACCACCAAGTATCATCATGATTGGGTGAAAAAATATTTGCTGGTATTTCGGAAACTCGTTATTTCCTAGAAGCTTGGCAACCCCTCTCAATGAAAGTGGTTTTCCACAGTCTGTGCCTAGGGCTACTTGAAGAGGAAACAAACCATAGAGACAAAACTCAGAACTCCTTTATTTTGTCAAGTTTCAAAGACCTACTACAAACCATGTTGTATTTAGAGTTCCAAATTCATCTATCTATATATGAGAGAACAGAGTGAAAACTAAGTATAAAAACTGCTACTGTAGACGAACGCTTCAACCTAGAAGAACAAAATTTGGTGAGCCAATTGGGATTTGTGTACTGATCATTACCACCAAGTATCATCAAGATTGGGTGAAAAAATATTTGCTTGTATTTCGGAAACTTGTAATTTCTTAGAAGCTTGGCTAACTCTCTCAATGAAAGTGCTTTTCCACAGTCTGTGCCTAGGGCTACTTGAAGAGGAAACAAACCAAAGAGACAAAACTGAGAACTCCTTTATTTTGTCAAGTTTCAAAGAGCTACTACAAACCATGTTGGATGTAGAGTTCCAAATTCATATATCTATATAGGAGAGAACAGAGGGAAACCTAAATATAAAAAGTGCTACTGTAGGCGAACGCTTCAACCTAGCAGAACACAAATTGGTGAGCCAAGTGGGATTTGTGTACTGATCATTAGCAACAAGTATCATCAAGATTGGGTGAAAAAATATTTGCTGGTACTTCGGAAACTCGTTATTTCTTAGAAGCTTGGCAACCCCTCTCAATGAAAGTGCTTTTCCACAGTCTGCGCCCAGGGCTACTTGAAGAGGAAACAACCATAGAGACAAAACTCAGAACTCCTTTATTTTGTCAAGTTTCAAAGAGCTACTACAAACCATGTTGGATTTAGAGTTCCAAATTCATCTATCTATATATGAGAGAACAGAGTGAAACCTAAATATAAAAACGGCTACTGTAGACGAACGCTTCAACCTAGAAGAACAAAATTTGGTGAGCCAAGTGGGATCTCTGTACTGATCATTACCACCAAGTATCATAAAGATTGGGTGAAAAAATATTTGCTGGTATTTCGGAAACTCGTTATTTCTTAGAAGCTTGGCAACCCCTCTCAATGAAAGTGGTTTTCCACAGTCTGTGCCTAGGGCTACTTGAAGAGGAAACAAACCATAGAGACAAATCTCAGTACTCCTTTATTTTGTCAAGTTTCAAAGAGCTACTACAAACCATGTTGGATTTAGAGTTCCAAATTCATCTATCTATATATGAGAGAACAGTGGGAAACCTAAATATAAAAACTGCTACTGTAGACGAACGCTTCAAGCTAGAAGAACAAAATTTGGTGAGCCAAGTGGGATTTGTGTACTGATCATTAGCAACAAGTATCATCAAGATTGGGTGAAAAAATATTTGCTGGTACTTCGGAATCCCGTTATTTCTTAGAAGCTTGGCAACCCCTCTCAATGAAAGTGCTTTTCCACAGTCTGCGCCTAGGGCTACTTGAAGAGGAAACAACCATAGAGACAAAACTCAGAACTCCTTTATTTTGTCAAGTTTCAAAGAGCTACTACAAACCATGTTGGATTTAGAGTTCCAAATTCATCTATCTATATATGAGAGAACAGAGTGAAACCTAAATATAAAAACGGCTACTGTAGACGAACGCTTCAACCTAGAAGAATAAAATTTGGTGAGCCAAGTGGGATCTGTGTACTGATCATTACCACCAAGTATCATCAAGATAGGGTGAAAAAATATTTGCTGATATTTCGGAAAGTCGTTATTTCTTAGAAGATTGGCAACCCCACTCAATGAAAGTGGTTTTCCACAGGCTGTGCCTAGGGCTACTTGAAGAGGAAACAAACCATAGAAACAAAACTCAGAACTCTTTATTTTGTCAAGTTTCAAAGAGCTACTACAAACCATGTTGGATTTAGAGTTCCAAATTCATCTATCTATATATGAGAGAACAGAGTGAAACCTAAATACAAAAACTGCTACTGTAGACGAACGCTTCAACCTAGAAGAACAAAATTTGGTGTACCAAGTGGGATCTGTGTACTGACCATTCCCACCAAGTATCATCAAGATTGGGTGAAAAAATATTTGCTGGTATTTCGGAAACTCGTTATTTCTTAGAAGCTTGGCAACCCCTCTCATGAAAGTGCTTTTCCACAGTCTGTGCCTAGGGCTACTTGAAGAGGAAACAAACCATAGAGACAAAACTAAGAACTCCTTTATTTTGTCAAGTTTCAAAGAGCTACTACTATCCATGTTGGAGTTAGAGTTCCAAATTCATCTATCTATATAGGAGAGAACAGAGAGAAACCTAAATATAAAAACTGCTATTGTAGACGAACGCTTCAACCTAGAAGAACCAAATATGGTGAGCAAAGTGGGATCTGTGTACTGATCATTACCACCAAGTATCATCATGATTGGGTGAAAAAATATTTGCTGGTATTTCGGAAACTCGTTATTTCCTAGAAGCTTGGCAACCCCTCTCAATGAAAGTGGTTTTCCACAGTCTGTGCCTAGGGCTACTTGAAGAGGAAACAAACCATAGAGACAAAACTCAGAACTCCTTTATTTTGTCAAGTTTCAAAGAGCTACTACAAACCATGTTGTATTTAGAGTTCCAAATTCATCTATCTATATATGAGAGAACAGAGTGAAAACTAAGTATAAAAACTGCTACTGTAGACGAACGCTTCAACCTAGAAGAACAAAATTTGGTGAGCCAATTGGGATTTGTGTACTGATCATTACCACCAAGTATCATCAAGATTGGGTGAAAAAATATTTGCTGGTATTTCGGAAACTTGTAATTTCTTAGAAGCTTGGCTAACTCTCTCAATGAAAGTGCTTTTCCACAGTCTGTGCCTAGGGCTACTTGAAGAGGAAACAAACCAAAGAGACAAAACTGAGAACTCCTTTATTTTGTCAAGTTTCAAAGAGCTACTACAAACCATGTTGGATGTAGAGTTCCAAATTCATATATCTATATAGGAGAGAACAGAGGGAAACCTAAATATAAAAAGTGCTACTGTAGGCGAACGCTTCAACCTAGCAGAACACAAATTGGTGAGCCAAGTGGGATTTGTGTACTGATCATTAGCAACAAGTATCATCAAGATTGGGTGAAAAAATATTTGCTGGTACTTCGGAAACTCGTTATTTCTTAGAAGCTTGGCAACCCCTCTCAATGAAAGTGCTTTTCCACAGTCTGCGCCCAGGGCTACTTGAAGAGGAAACAACCATAGAGACAAAACTCAGAACTCCTTTATTTTGTCAAGTTTCAAAGAGCTACTACAAACCATGTTGGATTTAGAGTTCCAAATTCATCTATCTATATATGAGAGAACACAGTGAAACCTAAATATAAAAACGGCTACTGTAGACGAACGCTTCAACCTAGAAGAACAAAATTTGGTGAGCCAAGTGGGATCTCTGTACTGATCATTACCACCAAGTATCACAAAGATTGGGTGAAAAAATATTTGCTGGTATTTCGGAAACTCGTTATTTCTTAGAAGCTTGGCAACCCCTCTCAATGAAAGTGGTTTTCCACAGTCTGTGCCTAGGGCTACTTGAAGAGGAAACAAACCATAGAGACAAATCTCAGTACTCCTTTATTTTGTCAAGTTTCAAAGAGCTACTACAAACCATGTTGGATTTAGAGTTCCAAATTCATCTATCTATATATGAGAGAACAGTGGGAAACCTAAATATAAAAACTGCTACTGTAGACGAACGCTTCAAGCTAGAAGAACAAAATTTGGTGAGCCAAGTGTATTTGTGTACTGATCATTAGCAACAAGTATCATCAAGATTGGGTGAAAAAATATTTGCTGGTACTTCGGAATCCCGTTATTTCTTAGAAGCTTGGCAACCCCTCTCAATGAAAGTGCTTTTCCACAGTCTGCGCCTAGGGCTACTTGAAGAGGAAACAACCATAGAGACAAAACTCAGAACTCCTTTATTTTGTCAAGTTTCAAAGAGCTACTACAAATCATGTTGGATTTAGAGTTTCAAATTCATCTATCTATATATGAGAGAACAGAGTGAAACCTAAATATAAAAACGGCTACTGTAGACGAACGCTTCAACCTAGAAGAATAAAATTTGGTGAGCCAAGTGGGATCTGTGTACTGATCATTACCACCAAGTATCATCAAGATAGGGTGAAAAAATATTTGCTGATATTTCGGAAAGTCGTTATTTCTTAGAAGCTTGGCAACCCCACTCAATGAAAGTGGTTTTCCACAGGCTGTGCCTAGGGCTACTTGAAGAGGAAACAAACCATAGAAACAAAACTCAGAACTCTTTATTTTGTCAAGTTTCAAAGAGCTACTACAAACCATGTTGGATTTAGAGTTCCAAATTCATCTATCTATATATGAGAGAACAGAGTGAAACCTAAATACAAAAACTGCTACTGTAGACGAACCCTTTAACCTAGAAGAACAAAATTTGGTGTACCAAGTGGGATCTGTGTACTGATCATTCCCACCAAGTATCATCAAGATTGGGTGAAAAAATATTTGCTGGTATTTCAGAAACTCGTTATTTCTTAGAAGCTTGGCAACCCCTCTCATGAAAGTGCTTTTCCACAGTCTGTGCCTAGGGCTACTTGAAGAGGAAACAAACCATAGAGACAAAACTAAGAACTCCTTTATTTTGTCAAGTTTCAAAGAGCTACTACTATCCATGTTGGAGTTAGAGTTCCAAATTAATCTATCTATATAGGAGAGAACAGAGAGAAACCTAAATATAAAAACTGCTATTGTAGACGAACGCTTCAACCTAGAAGAACAAAATATGGTGAGCAAAGTGGGATCTGTGTACTGATCATTACCACCAAGTATCATCATGATTGGGTGAAAAAATATTTGCTGGTATTTCGGAAACTCGTTATTTCCTAGAAGCTTGGCAACCCCTCTCAATGAAAGTGGTTTTCCACAGTCTGTGCCTAGGGCTACTTGAAGAGGAAACAAACCATAGAGACAAAACTCAGAACTCCTTTATTTTGTCAAGTTTCAAAGAGCTACTACAAACCATGTTGTATTTAGAGTTCCAAATTCATCTATCTATATATGAGAGAACAGAGTGAAAACTAAGTATAAAAACTGCTACTGTAGACGAACGCTTCAACCTAGAAGAACAAAATTTGGTGAGCCAATTGGGATTTGTGTACTGATCATTACCACCAAGTATCATCAAGATTGGGTGAAAAAATATTTGCTGGTATTTCGGAAACTTGTAATTTCTTAGAAGCTTGGCTAACTCTCTCAATGAAAGTGCTTTTCCACAGTCTGTGCCTAGGGCTACTTGAAGAGGAAACAAACCAAAGAGACAAAACTGAGAACTCCTTTATTTTGTCAAGTTTCAAAGAGCTACTACAAACCATGTTGGATGTAGAGTTCCAAATTCATATATCTATATAGGAGAGAACAGAGGGAAACCTAAATATAAAAAGTGCTACTGTAGGCGAACGCTTCAACCTAGCAGAACACAAATTGGTGAGCCAAGTGGGATTTGTGTACTGATCATTAGCAACAAGTATCATCAAGATTGGGTGAAAAAATATTTGCTGGTACTTCGGAAACTCGTTATTTCTTAGAAGCTTGGCAACCCCTCTCAATGAAAGTGCTTTTCCACAGTCTGCGCCCAGGGCTACTTGAAGAGGAAACAACCATAGAGACAAAACTCAGAACTCCTTTATTTTGTCAAGTTTCAAAGAGCTACTACAAACCATGTTGGATTTAGAGTTCCAAATTCATCTATCTATATATGAGAGAACAGAGTGAAACCTAAATATAAAAACGGCTACTGTAGACGAACGCTTCAACCTAGAAGAACAAAATTTGGTGAGCCAAGTGGGATCTCTGTACTGATCATTACCACCAAGTATCATAAAGATTGGGTGAAAAAATATTTGCTGGTATTTCGGAAACTCGTTATTTCTTAGAAGCTTGGCAACCCCTCTCAATGAAAGTGGTTTTCCACAGTCTGTGCCTAGGGCTACTTGAAGAGGAAACAAACCATAGAGACAAATCTCAGTACTCCTTTATTTTGTCAAGTTTCAAAGAGCTACTACAAACCATGTTGGATTTAGAGTTCCAAATTCATCTATCTATATATGAGAGAACAGTGGGAAACCTAAATATAAAAACTGCTACTGTAGACGAACGCTTCAAGCTAGAAGAACAAAATTTGGTGAGCCAAGTGGGATATGTGTACTGATCATTAGCAACAAGTATCATCAAGATTGGGTGAAAAAATATTTGCTGGTACTTCGGAATCCCGTTATTTCTTAGAAGCTTGGCAACCCCTCTCAATGAAAGTGCTTTTCCACAGTCTGCGCCTAGGGCTACTTGAAGAGGAAACAACCATAGAGACAAAACTCAGAACTCCTTTATTTTGTCAAGTTTCAAAGAGCTACTACAAACCATGTTGGATTTAGAGTTCCAAATTCATCTATCTATATATGAGAGAACAGAGTGAAACCTAAATATAAAAACGGCTACTGTAGACGAACGCTTCAACCTAGAAGAATAAAATTTGGTGAGCCAAGTGGGATCTGTGTACTGATCATTACCACCAAGTATCATCAAGATAGGGTGAAAAAATATTTGCTGATATTTCGGAAAGTCGTTATTTCTTAGAAGCTTGGCAACCCCACTCAATGAAAGTGGTTTTCCACAGGCTGTGCCTAGGGCTACTTGAAGAGGAAACAAACCATAGAAACAAAACTCAGAACTCTTTATTTTGTCAAGTTTCAAAGAGCTACTACAAACCATGTTGGATTTAGAGTTCCAAATTCATCTATCTATATATGAGAGAACAGAGTGAAACCTAAATACAAAAACTGCTACTGTAGACGAACGCTTCAACCTAGAAGAACAAAATTTGGTGTACCAAGTGGGATCTGTGTACTGATCATTCCCACCAAGTATCATCAAGATTGGGTGAAAAAATATTTGCTGGTATTTCGGAAACTCGTTATTTCTTAGAAGCTTGGCAACCCCTCTCATGAAAGTGCTTTTCCACAGTCTGTGCCTAGGGCTACTTGAAGAGGAAACAAACCATAGAGACAAAACTAAGAACTCCTTTATTTTGTCAAGTTTCAAAGAGCTACTACTATCCATGTTGGAGTTAGAGTTCCAAATTCATCTATCTATATAGGAGAGAACAGAGAGAAACCTAAATATAAAAACTGCTATTGTAGACGAACGCTTCAACCTAGAAGAACAAAATATGGTGAGCAAAGTGGGATCTGTGTACTGATCATTACCACCAAGTATCATCATGATTGGGTGAAAAAATATTTGCTGGTATTTCGGAAACTCGTTATTTCCTAGAAGCTTGGCAACCCCTCTCAATGAAAGTGGTTTTCCACAGTCTGTGCCTAGGGCTACTTGAAGAGGAAACAAACCATAGAGACAAAACTCAGAACTCCTTTATTTTGTCAAGTTTCAAAGAGCTACTACAAACCATGTTGTATTTAGAGTTCCAAATTCATCTATCTATATATGAGAGAACAGAGTGAAAACTAAGTATAAAAACTGCTACTGTAGACGAACGCTTCAACCTAGAAGAACAAAATTTGGTGAGCCAATTGGGATTTGTGTACTGATCATTACCACCAAGTATCATCAAGATTGGGTGAAAAAATATTTGCTGGTATTTCGGAAACTTGTAATTTCTTAGAAGCTTGGCTAACTCTCTCAATGAAAGTGCTTTTCCACAGTCTGTGCCTAGGGCTACTTGAAGAGGAAACAAACCAAAGAGACAAAACTGAGAACTCCTTTAATTTGTCAAGTTTCAAAGAGCTACTACAAACCATGTTGGATGTAGAGTTCCAAATTCATATATCTATATAGGAGAGAACAGAGGGAAACCTAAATATAAAAAGTGCTACTGTAGGCGAACGCTTCAACCTAGCAGAACACAAATTGGTGAGCCAAGTGGGATTTGTGTACTGATCATTAGCAACAAGTATCATCAAGATTGGGTGAAAAAATATTTGCTGGTACTTCGGAAACTCGTTATTTCTTAGAAGCTTGGCAACCCCTCTCAATGAAAGTGCTTTTCCACAGTCTGCGCCCAGGGCTACTTGAAGAGGAAACAACCATAGAGACAAAACTCAGAATTCCTTTATTTTGTCAAGTTTCAAAGAGCTACTACTATCCATGTTGGATTTAGAGTTCCAAATTCATCTATCTATATATGAGAGAACAGAGTGAAACCTAAATATAAAAACGGCTACTGTAGACGAACGCTTCAACCTAGAAGAACAAAATTTGGTGAGCCAAGTGGGATCTCTGTACTGATCATTACCACCAAGTATCATAAAGTTTGGGTGAAAAAATATTTGCTGGTATTTCGGAAACTCGTTATTTCTTAGAAGCTTGGCAACCCCTCTCAATGAAAGTGGTTTTCCACAGTCTGTGCCTAGGGCTACTTGAAGAGGAAACAAACCATAGAGACAAATCTCAGTACTCCTTTATTTTGTCAAGTTTCAAAGAGCTACTACAAACCATGTTGGATTTAGAGTTCCAAATTCATCTATCTATATATGAGAGAACAGTGGGAAACCTAAATATAAAAACTGCTACTGTAGACGAACGCTTCAAGCTAGAAGAACAAAATTTGGTGAGCCAAGTGGGATTTGTGTACTGATCATTAGCAACAAGTATCATCAAGATTGGGTGAAAAAATATTTGCTGGTACTTCGGAATCCCGTTATTTCTTAGAAGCTTGGCAACCCCTCTCAATGAAAGTGCTTTTCCACAGTCTGCGCCTAGGGCTACTTGAAGAGGAAACAACCATAGAGACAAAACTCAGAACTCCTTTATTTTGTCAAGTTTCAAAGAGCTACTACAAACCATGTTGGATTTAGAGTTCCAAATTCATCTATCTATATATGAGAGAACAGAGTGAAACCTAAATATAAAAACGGCTACTGTAGACGAACGCTTCAACCTAGAAGAATAAAATTTGGTGAGCCAAGTGGGATCTGTGTACTGATCATTACCACCAAGTATCATCAAGATAGGGTGAAAAAATATTTGCTGATATTTCGGAAAGTCGTTATTTCTTAGAAGCTTGGCAACCCCACTCAATGAAAGTGGTTTTCCACAGGCTGTGCCTAGGGCTACTTGAAGAGGAAACAAACCATAGAAACAAAACTCAGAACTCTTTATTTTGTCAAGTTTCAAAGAGCTACTACAAACCATGTTGGATTTAGAGTTCCAAATTCATCTATCTATATATGAGAGAACAGAGTGAAACCTAAATACAAAAACTGCTACTGTAGACGAACGCTTCAACCTAGAAGAACAAAATTTGGTGTACCAAGTGGGATCTGTGTACTGATCATTCCCACCAAGTATCATCAAGATTGGGTGAAAAAATATTTGCTGGTATTTCGGAAACTCGTTATTTCTTAGAAGCTTGGCAACCCCTCTCATGAAAGTGCTTTTCCACAGTCTGTGCCTAGGGCTACTTGAAGAGGAAACAAACCATAGAGACAAAACTAAGAACTCCTTTATTTTGTCAAGTTTCAAAGAGCTACTACTATCCATGTTGGAGTTAGAGTTCCAAATTCATCTATCTATATAGGAGAGAACAGAGAGAAACCTAAATATAAAAACTGCTATTGTAGACGAACGCTTCAACCTAGAAGAACAAAATATGGTGAGCAAAGTGGGATCTGTGTACTGATCATTACCACCAAGTATCATCATGATTGGGTGAAAAAATATTTGCTGGTATTTCGGAAACTCGTTATTTCCTAGAAGCTTGGCAACCCCTCTCAATGAAATTGGTTTTCCACAGTCTGTGCCTAGGGCTACTTGAAGAGGAAACAAACCATAGAGACAAAACTCAGAACTCCTTTATTTTGTCAAGTTTCAAAGAGCTACTACAAACCATGTTGTATTTAGAGTTCCAAATTCATCTATCTATATATGAGAGAACAGAGTGAAAACTAAGTATAAAAACTGCTACTGTAGACGAACGCTTCAACCTAGAAGAACAAAATTTGGTGAGCCAATTGGGATTTGTGTACTGATCATTACCACCAAGTATCATCAAGATTGGGTGAAAAAATATTTGCTGGTATTTCGGAAACTTGTAATTTCTTAGAAGCTTGGCTAACTCTCTCAATGAAAGTGCTTTTCCACAGTCTGTGCCTAGGGCTACTTGAAGAGGAAACAAACCAAAGAGACAAAACTGAGAACTCCTTTATTTTGTCAAGTTTCAAAGAGCTACTACAAACCATGTTGGATGTAGAGTTCCAAATTCATATATCTATATAGGAGAGAACAGAGGGAAACCTAAATATAAAAAGTGCTACTGTAGGCGAACGCTTCAACCTAGCAGAACACAAATTGGTGAGCCAAGTGGGATTTGTGTACTGATCATTAGCAACAAGTATCATCAAGATTGGGTGAAAAAATATTTGCTGGTACTTCGGAAACTCGTTATTTCTTAGAAGCTTGGCAACCCCTCTCAATGAAAGTGCTTTTCCACAGTCTGCGCCCAGGGCTACTTGAAGAGGAAACAACCATAGAGACAAAACTCAGAACTCCTTTATTTTGTCAAGTTTCAAAGAGCTACTACAAACCATGTTGGATTTAGAGTTCCAAATTCATCTATCTATATATGAGAGAACAGAGTGAAACCTAAATATAAAAACGGCTACTGTAGACGAACGCTTCAACCTAGAAGAACAAAATTTGGTGAGCCAAGTGGGATCTCTGTACTGATCATTACCACCAAGTATCATAAAGATTGGGTGAAAAAATATTTGCTGGTATTTCGGAAACTCGTTATTTCTTAGAAGCTTGGCAACCCCTCTCAATGAAAGTGGTTTTCCACAGTCTGTGCCTAGGGCTACTTGAAGAGGAAACAAACCATAGAGACAAATCTCAGTACTCCTTTATTTTGTCAAGTTTCAAAGAGCTACTACAAACCATGTTGGATTTAGAGTTCCAAATTCATCTATCTATATATGAGAGAACAGTGGGAAACCTAAATATAAAAACTGCTACTGTAGACGAACGCTTCAAGCTAGAAGAACAAAATTTGGTGAGCCAAGTGGGATTTGTGTACTGATCATTAGCAACAAGTATCATCAAGATTGGGTGAAAAAATATTTGCTGGTACTTGGGAATCCCGTTATTTCTTAGAAGCTTGGCAACCCCTCTCAATGAAAGTGCTTTTCCACAGTCTGCGCCTAGGGCTACTTGAAGAGGAAACAACCATAGAGACAAAACTCAGAACTCCTTTATTTTGTCAAGTTTCAAAGAGCTACTACAAACCATGTTGGATTTAGAGTTCCAAATTCATCTATCTATATATGAGAGAACAGAGTGAAACCTAAATATAAAAACGGCTACTGTAGACGAACGCTTCAACCTAGAAGAATAAAATTTGGTGAGCCAAGTGGGATCTGTGTACTGATCATTACCACCAAGTATCATCAAGATAGGGTGAAAAAATATTTGCTGATATTTCGGAAAGTCGTTATTTCTTAGAAGCTTGGCAACCCCACTCAATGAAAGTGGTTTTCACAGGCTGTGCCTAGGCTACTTGAAGAGGAAACAAACCATAGAAACAAAAACTCAGAACTCTTTATTTGTCAAGTTTCAAAGAGCTACTACAAACCATGTTGGATTTAGAGTTCCAAATTCATCTATCTATATATGAGAGAACAGAGTGAAACCTAAATACAAAAACTGCTACTGTAGACGAACGCTTCAACCTAGAAGAACAAAATTTGGTGTACCAAGTGGGATCTGTGTACTGATCATTCCCACCAAGTATCATCAAGATTGGGTGAAAAAATATTTGCTGGTATTTCGGAAACTCGTTATTTCTTAGAAGCTTGGCAACCCTCTCATGAAAGTGCTTTTCCCACAGTCTGTGCCATAGGGCTACTTGAAGAGGAAACAAACCATAGAGACAAAACTAAGAACTCCTTTATTTTGTCAAGTTTCAAAGAGCTACTACTATCCATGTTGGGAGTTAGAGTTCCAAATTCATCTATCTATATAGGAGAGAACAGAGAGAAACCTAAATATAAAAACTGCTATTGTAGACGAACGCTTCAACCTAGAAGAACAAAATATGGTGAGCAAAGTGGGATCTGTGTACTGATCATTACCACCAAGTATCATCATGATTGGGTGAAAAAATATTTGCTGGTATTTCGGAAACTCGTTATTTCCTAGAAGCTTGGCAACCCCTCTCAATGAAAGTGGTTTCCACAGTCTGTGCCTAGGGCTACTTGAAGAGGAAACAAACCATAGAGACAAAACTCAGAACTCCTTTATTTTGTCAAGTTTCAAAGAGCTACTACAAACCATGTTGTATTTAGAGTTCCAAATTCATCTATCTATATATGAGAGAACAGAGTGAAAACTAAGTATAAAAACTGCTACTGTAGACGAACGCTTCAACCTAGAAGAACAAAATTTGGTGAGCCAATTGGGATTTGTGTACTGATCATTACCACCAAGTATCATCAAGATTGGGTGAAAAAATATTGCTGGTATTTCGGAAACTTGTAATTTCTTAGAAGCTTGGCTAACTCTCTCAATGAAAGTGCTTTTCCACAGTCTGTGCCTAGGGCTACTTGAAGAGGAAACAAACCAAAGAGACAAAACTGAGACCTTATTTAATTTGTCAAGTTTCAAAGAGCTACTACAAACCATGTTGGATGTAGAGTTCCAAATTCATATATCTATATAGGAGAGAACAGAGGGAAACCTAAATATAAAAAGTGCTACTGTAGGCGAACGCTTCAACCTAGCAGGACACAAATTGGTGAGCCAAGTGGGATTTGTGTACTGATCATTAGCAACAAGTATCATCAAGATTGGGTGAAAAAATATTTGCTGGTACTTCGGAAACTCGTTATTTCTTAGAAGCTTGGCAACCCCTCTCAATGAAAGTGCTTTTCCACAGTCTGCGCCCAGGGCTACTTGAAGAGGAAACAACCATAGAGACAAAACTCAGAACTCCTTTATTTTGTCAAGTTTCAAAGAGCTACTACTATCCATGTTGGATTTAGAGTTCCAAATTCATCTATCTATATATGAGAGAACAGAGTGAAACCTAAATATAAAAACGGCTACTGTAGACGAACGCTTCAACCTAGAAGAACAAAATTTGGTGAGCCAAGTGGGATCTCTGTACTGATCATTACCACCAAGTATCATAAAGATTGGGTGAAAAAATATTTGCTGGTATTTCGGAAACTCGTTATTTCTTAGAAGCTTGGCAACCCCTCTCAATGAAAGTGGTTTTCCACAGTCTGTGCCTAGGGCTACTTGAAGAGGAAACAAACCATAGAGACAAATCTCAGTACTCCTTTATTTTGTCAAGTTTCAAAGAGCTACTACAAACCATGTTGGATTTAGAGTTCCAAATTCATCTATCTATATATGAGAGAACAGTGGGAAACCTAAATATAAAAACTGCTACTGTAGACGAACGCTTCAAGCTAGAAGAACAAAATTTGGTGAGCCAAGTGGGATTTGTGTACTGATCATTAGCAACAAGTATCATCAAGATTGGGTGAAAAAATATTTGCTGGTACTTCGGAATCCCGTTATTTCTTAGAAGCTTGGCAACCCCTCTCAATGAAAGTGCTTTTCCACAGTCTGCGCCTAGGGCTACTTGAAGAGGAAACAACCATAGAGACAAAACTCAGAACTCCTTTATTTTGTCAAGTTTCAAAGAGCTACTACAAACCATGTTGGATTTAGAGTTCCAAATTCATCTATCTATATATGAGAGAACAGAGTGAAACCTAAATATAAAAACGGCTACTGTAGACGAACGCTTCAACCTAGAAGAATAAAATTTGGTGAGCCAAGTGGGATCTGTGTACTGATCATTACCACCAAGTATCATCAAGATAGGGTGAAAAAATATTTGCTGATATTTCGGAAAGTCGTTATTTCTTAGAAGCTTGGCAACCCCACTCAATGAAAGTGGTTTTCCACAGGCTGTGCCTAGGGCTACTTGAAGAGGAAACAAACCATAGAAACAAAACTCAGAACTCTTTATTTTGTCAAGTTTCAAAGAGCTACTACAAACCATGTTGGATTTAGAGTTCCAAATTCATCTATCTATATATGAGAGAACAGAGTGAAACCTAAATACAAAAACTGCTACTGTAGACGAACGCTTCAACCTAGAAGAACAAAATTTGGTGTACCAAGTGGGATCTGTGTACTGATCATTCCCACCAAGTATCATCAAGATTGGGTGAAAAAATATTTGCTGGTATTTCGGAAACTCGTTATTTCTTAGAAGCTTGGCAACCCCTCTCATGAAAGTGCTTTTCCACAGTCTGTGCCTAGGGCTACTTGAAGAGGAAACAAACCATAGAGACAAAACTGAGAACTCCTTTATTTTGTCAAGTTTCAAAGAGCTACTACAATCCATGTTGGAGTTAGAGTTCCAAATTCATCTATCTATATAGGAGAGAACAGAGAGAAACCTAAATATAAAAACAGGTACGGTAGACGAACGCTTCAACCTAGAAGAACAAAATATGGTGAGCAAAGTGGGATCTGTGTACTGATCATTACCACCAAGTATCATCATGATTGGGTGAAAAAATATTTGCTGGTATTTCGGAAACTCGTTATTTCCTAGAAGCTTGGCAACCCCTCTCAATGAAAGTGCTTTTCCACAGTCTGTGCCTAGGCTACTTGAAGAGGAAACAAACCATAGAGACAAAACTGAGAACTCCTTTATTTTATCAAGTTTCAAAGAGCTACTACAACCATTTTGGATTTAGAGTTCCAAATTCATATATCTATATAGGAGAGAACAGAGGGAAACCTAAAAATAAAAACTTCTACTGTAGGCGTACGCTTCAACCTAGAAGAACACAATTTGGTGAGCCAAGTGGGATTTGTGTACTGATCATTAGCAACCAGTATCATCAAGATTGGGTGACAAAATATTTGCTGGTACTTCGGAAACTCGTTATTTCCTAGAAGCTTGGCAACCCCTCTCAATGAAAGTGCTTTTCCAGAGTCTGCGCCTAGGGCTACTTGAAGAGGAAACAAACCATAAAGACAAAACTCAGAACTCCTTTATTTTGTCATGTTTCAAAGAGCTACTACAAACCATGTTGGATTAAGAGTTCCAAATTCATCTATCTATATATGAGAGAACAGAGTGAGACCTAACTATAAAAACGACTAATGTAGACGAACGCTTCAACCTAGAAGAACAAAATTTGGTGAGCCAAGTGGGATCTGTGTACTGATCATTACCACCAAGTATCATCAAGATTGGGTGAAAAATATTTGCTGGTATTTCGGAAATTCCTTATTTCTTAGAAGCTTGGCAACACCGCTCAATGAAAGTGGTTTTCCACAGTCTGTGCCTAGGGCTACTTGAAGAGGAAACAAGCCATAGAGACAAATCTCAGAACTCCTTTATTTTGTCAAGTTTCAAAGAGCTACTACAAACCATGTTGGATTTAGAGTTCCAAATTCATCTATCTATATATGAAAGAACAGAGTGAAACCTAAATATAAAAACTGCTACTGAAGACGAACGCTTCAACCTAGAAGAAGAAAATTTGGTGAGCCATGTGGGATCTGTGTACTGATCATTAGCAACATGTATCATCAAGATTGGGTGAAAAAATATTTGCTGGTATTTCGGAAACTCGTTATTTCTTAGAAGCTTGGCAACCCTTCTCAATTAAAGTTCTTTCCACAGTCTTTGCCTAGGCCTCTTGAAGAGGAAACAAGCCAAAGAGACAAAACTCAGAACTCCTTTATTTGTCAAGTTTCAAAGAGCTACTACAAACCATGTTGGATTTAGAGTTTAAATTCATCTATCTATATAAGAGAGAACAGAGTGAAACCTAAAATATAAAAACTGCTACTGTAGACGAACGCTTCAACCTAGAAGAACAAAATTTGGTGAGCCAAGTGGGATCTGTGTACTGATCATTACCACCAAGTATCATCAAGATTGGGTGAAAAAATATTTGCTGGTATTTTGGAAACTCGTTATTTCTTAGAAGCTTGGCAACCCCTCAATGAAAGTGCTTTTCCACAGTCTGTGCCTAGGGATACTTGAAGAGGAAACAAACCATAGAGACAAAACTGAGAACTCCTTTATTTTGTCAAGTTTCAAAGAGCTACTGCAATCCATGTTGGATTTAGAGTTCCAAAATCATCTATCTATATAGGAGAGAACAGAGAAACCTAAATATAAAAACTGCTACTGTAGACGAACGCTTCAACCTAGAAGAACAAAATTTGGTGAGCCAATTGGGATTTGTGTACTGATCATTACCACCAAGTATCATCAAGATTGGGTGAAAAAATGTTAGCTGGTATTTCGGAAACTTGTAATTTCTTAGAAGCTTGGCTAACTCTCTCAATGAAAGTTCTTTCCGCAGTCTGTGCCTAGGGCTACTTGAAGAGGAAACAAACCAAAGAAACAAAACTGAGAACTCCTTTATTTTGTCAAGTTTCAAAGAGCTACTACAATCCATGTTGGATTTAGAGTTCCAAATTCATATATCTATATAGGAGAGAACAGAGGGAAACCAAAATATAAAAACTGCTACTGTAGGCGAACGCTTCAACCTAGCAGAACACAAATTGGTGAGCCAAGTGGGATTTGTGTACTGATCATTAGCAACAAGTATCATCAAGATTGGGTGAAAAAATATTTGCTGGTATTTCAGAAACTCGTTATTTCTTAGAAGCTTGGCAAGCCATCTCAATGAAAGTGCTTTTCCAAAGTGTGTGCCTAGTGCTAATTGAAGAGGAAACAATCCATAGAGACAAAACTGAGAACTCCTTTATTTTTGTCAAGTTTCAAAGAGCTACTACAAAGCATGTTGGATTTAGAGTTCCAAATTCATCTATCTATACAGGAGAGAACAGAGGGAATCCTAAATATAAAACTGCTACTGTAGACGAAACGCTTCAAGCTAGAAGAACAAAATTTGGTGAGCCAAGTGGGATTTGTGTACTGATCATTAGCAACAAGTATCATCAAGATTGGGTGAAGAAATATTTGCTGGTACTTCGGAAACTCGTTATTTCTTAGAAGCTTGGCAACCCCTTTCAATGAAAGTGCTTTTCCACAGTCTGCGCCTAGTGCTACTTGAAAAGGAAACAACCGTAGAGACAAAACTCAGAACTCCTTTATTTTGTCTAGTTTCAAAGAGCTACTACAAACCATGTTGGATTTAGAGTTCCAAATTCATCTATCTATATATGAGAGAACAGAGTGAAACCTAAATATAAAAACGGCTACTGTAGACGAACGCTTCAACCTAGAAGAACAAAATTTGGTGAGCCAAGTGGGATCTGTGTACTGATCATTACCACCAGGTATCATCAAGATTGGGTGAAAAAATATTTGCTGGTATTTCGGAAACTCGTTATTTCTTAGAAGCTTGGCAACCCCTCTCAATGAAAGTGGTTTTCCACAGTCTGTGCCTAGGGCTACTTGAAGAGGAAACAAACCATAGAAACAAAACTCAGAACTCTTTATTTTGTCAAGTTTCAAAGAGCTACTACAAACCATGTTGGATTTAGAGTTCCAAATTCATCTATCTATATAGGAGAGAACAGAGTGAAACCTAAATACAAAAACTGCTACTGTAGACGAACCATTCAACCTAGAAGAACAAAATTTGGTGTACCAAGAGGGATCTGTGTACTGATCATTCCCACCAAGTATCATCAAGATTGGGTGAAAAAATATTTGCTGGTATTTCGGAAACTCGTTATTTCTTAGAAGCTTGGCAACCCCTCTCATGAAAGTGCTTTTCCACAGTCTGTGCCTAGGGCTACTTGAAGAGGAAACAAACCATGGAGACAAAACTGAGAACTCCTTTATTTTGTCAAGTTTCAAAGAGCTACTACAATCCATGTTGGATTTAGAGTTCCAAATTCATCTATCTATATAGGAGAGAACAGAGAGAAACCTAAATATAAAAACTGCTACTGAGGACGAACGCTTCAACCTAGAAGAACAAAATTTGGTGAGCCTAGTGGGATCTGTGTACTGATCATTACCACCAAGTATCATCAAGATTGGGTGAAAAAATATTTGCTGGTATTTCGGAAACTTGTAATTTCTTAGAAGCTTGGCAAACTCTCTCAATGAAAGTGCTTTTCCACAGTCTGTGTCTAGGGCTACTTGAAGAGGAAACAAACCATAGAGACAAAACTGAGAACTCCTTTATTTTGTCAAGTTTCAAAGAGCTACTACAAACCATTTTGGATTTAGAGTTCCAAATTCATATATCTATATAGGAGAGAACAGAGGGAACCTAAATATAAAAACTTCTACTGTAGGCGAACGCTTCAACCTAGAAGAACACAATTTGGTGAGCCAAGTGGGATTTGTGTACTGATCATTAGCAACCGCATCATCAAGATTGGGTGACAAAATATTTGCTGGTACTTCGGAAACTCGTTATTTCTTAGAAGCTTGGCCACCCCTCTCAATGAAAGTGGTTTTCTATAGTCTGTGCCTAGGGCTACATGAAGAGGAAACAAACCATAGAAACAAAACTCAGAACTCTTTATTTTGTCAAGTTTCAAAGAGCTACTACAAACCATGTTGGATTTAGAGTTCCAAATTCATCTATCTATATAGGAGAGACCAGAGGGAAACCTAAATATAAAAAGTGCTACTGTAGGCGAACGCTTCAACCTAGCAGAACACAAATTGGTAAGCCAAGTGGGATTTGTGTACTGATCATTAGCAACAAGTATCATCAAGATTGGGTGAAAAAATATTTGCTGGTATTTCAGAAACTCGTTATTTCTTAGAAGCTTGGCAAGCCATCTCAATGAAAGTGCTTTTCCACAGTGTGTGCCTAGTGCTAATTGAAGAGGAAACAATCCATAGAGACAAAACTGAGAACTCCTTTATTTTGTCAAGTTTCAAAGAGCTACTACAATCCATGTTGGAGTTAGAGTTCCAAATTCATCTATCTATATAGGAGAGAACAGAGAGAAACCTAAATATAAAAACTGCTACTGTAGACGAACGCTTCAACCTAGAAGAACAAAATATGGTGAGCAAAGTAGGATCTGTGTACTGATCATTACCACCAAGTATCATCATGATTGGGTGAAAAAATATTTGCTGGTATTTCGGAAACTCGTTATTTCCTAGAAGCTTGGCAACCCCTCTCAATGAAAGTGCTTTTCCACAGTCTGTGCCTAGGGCTACTTGAAGAGGAAACAAACCATAGAGACAAAACTGAGAACTCCTTTATTTTGTCAAGTTTCAAAGAGCTACTACAAACCATTTTGGATTTAGAGTTCCAAATTCATATATCTATATAGGAGAGAACAGAGGGAAACCTAAATATAAAAACTTCTACTGTAGGCAAACGCTTCAACCTAGAAGAACACAATTTGGTGAGCCAAGTGGGATTTGTGTACTGATCATTAGCAACCAGTATCATCAAGATTGGGTGACAAAATATTTGCTGGTACTTCGGAAACTCGTTATTTCTTAGAAGCTTGGCCACCCCTCTCAATGAAAGTGGTTTTCTATAGTCTGTGCCTAGGGCTACATGAAGAGGAAACAAACCATAGAAACAAAACTCAGAACTCTTTATTTTGTCAAGTTTCAAAGAGCTACTACAAACCATGTTGGATTTAGAGTTCCAAATTCATCTATCTATATAGGAGAGACCAGAGGGAAACCTAAATATAAAAAGTGCTACTGTAGGCGAACGCTTCAACCTAGCAGAACACAAATTGGTAAGCCAAGTGGGATTTGTGTACTGATCATTAGCAACAAGTATCATCAAGATTGGGTGAAAAAATATTTGCTGGTATTTCAGAAACTCGTTATTTCTTAGAAGCTTGGCAAGCCATCTCAATGAAAGTGCTTTTCCACAGTGTGTGCCTAGTGCTAATTGAAGAGGAAACAATCCATAGAGACAAAACTGAGAACTCCTTTATTTTGTCAAGTTTCAAAGAGCTACTACAATCCATGTTGGAGTTAGAGTTCCAAATTCATCTATCTATATAGGAGAGAACAGAGAGAAACCTAAATATAAAAACTGCTACTGTAGACGAACGCTTCAACCTAGAAGAACAAAATATGGTGAGCAAAGTAGGATCTGTGTACTGATCATTACCACCAAGTATCATCATGATTGGGTGAAAAAATATTTGCTGGTATTTCGGAAACTCGTTATTTCCTAGAAGCTTGGCAACCCCTCTCAATGAAAGTGCTTTTCCACAGTCTGTGCCTAGGGCTACTTGAAGAGGAAACAAACCATAGAGACAAAACTGAGAACTCCTTTATTTTGTCAAGTTTCAAAGAGCTACTACAAACCATTTTGGATTTAGAGTTCCAAATTCATATATCTATATAGGAGAGAACAGAGGGAAACCTAAATATAAAAACTTCTACTGTAGGCAAACGCTTCAACCTAGAAGAACACAATTTGGTGAGCCAAGTGGGATTTGTGTACTGATCATTAGCAACCAGTATCATCAAGATTGGGTGACAAAATATTTGCTGGTACTTCGGAAACTCGTTATTTCCTAGAAGCTTGGCAACCCCTCTCAATGAAAGTGCTTTTCCAGAGTCTGCGCCTAGGGCTACTTGAAGATGAAACAAACCATAAAGACAAAACTCAGAACTTTTTTATTTTGTCAAGTTTCAAAGAGCTACTACAAACCATGTTGGATTTAGAGTTCCAAATTCATCTATCTATATATGAGAGAACAGAGTGAAACCTAACTATAAAAACGACTACTGTAGACGAACGCTTCAACCTAGAAGAACAAAATTTGGTGAGCCAAGTGGGATCTGTGTACTGATCATTACCACCAAGTATCATCAAGATTGGGTGAAAAATATTTGCTGGTATTTCGGAAATTCGTTATTTCTTAGAAGCTTGGCAACACCGCTCAATGAAAGTGGTTTTCCACAGTCTGTGCCTAGGGCTACTTGAAGAGAAACAAGCCATAGAGACAAATCTCAGAACTCCTTTATTTTGTCAAGTTTCAAAGAGCTACTACAAACCATGTTGGATTTAGAGTTCCAAATTCATCTATCTATATATGAGAGAACAGAGTGAAACCTAAATATAAAAACTGCTACTGTAGACGAACGCTTCAACCTAGAAGAACAAAATTTGGTGAGCCAAGTGGGAACTGTTTACTGATCATTCCCACCAAGTATCATCAAGATTGGGTGAAAAAATATTTGCTGGTATTTCGGAAACTCGTTATTTCTTAGAAGCTTGGCAACCCATCTAAATGAAAGTGCTTTTCCACAATCTGTGCTTAGGGCTACTTGAAGAGGAAACAAACCATAGAGACAAAACTGAGAACTCCTTTATTTTGTCAAGTTTCAAAGAGCTACTACAATCCATGTTGGATTTAAAGTTCCAAATTCATCTATCTATATAGGAGAGAACAGAGAGAAACCTAAATATAAAAACTGCTACTGTAGACGAACGCTTCAACCTAGAAGAACAAAATTTGGTGAGCCAAGTGGGATTTGTGTAATGATCATTACCACCAAGTATCATCAAGATTGGGTGAAAAAAATATTTGCTGGTATTTTGGAAACACGTTATTTCTTAGAAGCTTGGCAACCCATCTCAATGAAAGTGCTTCCACAGTCTGTGCCTAGGGCTACTTGAAGAGGAAACAAACCATAGAGACAAAACTGAGAACTCCTTTATTTTGTCAAGTTTCAAAGAGCTACTACAATCCATGTTGGATTTAGAGTTCCAAATTCATCTATCTATATAGGAGAGAACAGAGAGAACCCTAAATATAAAAACTGCTACTATAGACGAACGCTTAAACATAGAAGAACACAATTTGGTGAGCCAAGTGGGATTTGTGTACAGATCATTAGCAACCAGTATCATCAATATTGGGTGAAAAAATATTTGCTGGTACTTCGGAAACTCGTTATTTCTTAGAAGCTTGGCAACCCCTCTCAATGAAAATGCTTTTCCAGAGTCTCCGCCTAGGGCTACTTGAAGAGGAAACAAACCATAGAGACAAAACTCAGAATTCCTTTATTTTGTCAAGTTTCAAAGAGCTACTACAAACCATGTTGGATTTAGAGTCCAAATTCATCTATCTATATATGAGAGAACAGAGTGAATCCTAAATATAAAAACGACAACTGTAGACTAACGCTTCAACCTAGAAGAACAAAATTTGGTTAGCCAAGTGGGATCTGTGTACTGATCATTATCACCAAGTATCATCAAGATTGGGTGAAAAAATATTTGCTGGTATTTCGGAAACTCGTTATTTCTTAGAAGCTTGGCAACACCTCTCAATGGAAGTGCTTTTCCACAGTCTGTGCCTAGGGATACTTGAAGAGGAAACAAACCATAGAGACAAAACTGAGAACTCCTTTATTTTGTCAAGTTTCAAAGAACTACTACAACCATGTTGGATTTAGAGTTCCAAATTCATCTATCTATATATGAGAGAACAGAGTGATACCTAAATATAAAAACTGCTACTGAAGACGAACGCTTCAACCTAGAAGAAGAAAATTTGGTGAGCCATGTGGGATCTGTGTACTGATCATTAGCAACATGTATCATCAAGATTGGGTGAAAAAATATTTGCTGGTATTTCGGAAACTCGTTATTTCTTAGAAGCTTGGCAACCCTTCTCAATTAAAGTTCTTTTCCACAGTCTTTGCCTAGGCCTCTTGAAGAGGAAACAAACCATATAGACAAAACTCAGAACTCCTTTATTTTGTCAAGTTTCAAAGAGCTACTACAAACCATGTTGGATTTAGAGTTCCAAATTCATCTATCTATATATGAGAGAACAGAGTGAAACCTAAATATAAAAACTGCTACTGTAGACGAACGCTTCAACCTAGAAGAACAAAATTTGGTGAGCCAAGTGGGATCTGTGTACTGATCATTACCACCAAGTATCATCAAGATTGGGTGAAAAAATATTTGCTGGTATTTTGGAAACTCGTTATTTCTTAGAAGCATGGCAACCCATCTCAATGAAAGTGCTTTTCCACAGTCTGTGTCTTGGGATACTTGAAGAAGAAACAAACCATAGAGACAAAACGGAGAACTCCTTTATTTTGTCAAGTTTCAAAGAGCTACTGCAATCCATGTTGGATTTAGAGTTCCAAATTCATCTATCTATATAGGAGAGAACAGAGAGAAACCTAAATATAAAAACTGCTACTGTAGACGAACGCTTCAACCTAGAAGAACAAAATTTGGTGAGCCAATTGGGATTTGTGTACTGATCATTACCACCAAGTATCATCAAGATTGGGTGAAAAAATATTTGCTGGTATTTCGGAAACTTGTAATTTCTTAGAAGCTTGGCTAACTCTCTCAATGAAAGTGCTTTTCCACAGTCTGTGCCTAGGGCTACTTGAAGAGGAAACAAACCAAAGAGACAAAACTGAGAACTCCTTTATTTTGTCAAGTTTCAAAGAGCTACTACAAACCATGTTGGATTTAGAGTTCCAAATTCATCTATCTATACAGGAGAGAACAGAGGGAATCCTAAATATAAAAACTGCTACTGTAGATGAACGCTTCAAGCTAGAAGAACAAAATTTGGTGAGCCAAGTGGGATTTGTGTACTGATCATTAGCAACAAGTATCATCAAGATTGGGTGAAAAAATACTTGCTGGTACTTCGGAAACTCGTTATTTCTTAGAAGCTTGGCAACCCCTCTCAAAGAAAGTGCTTTTCCACAGTCTGCGCCTAGGGCTACTTGAAGAGGAAACAACCATAGAGACAAAACTCAGAACTCCTTTATTTTGTCAAGTTTCAAAGAGCTACTACAAACCATGTTGGATTTAGAGTTCCAAATTCATCTATCTATATATGAGAGAACAGAGTGAAACCTAAATATAAAAACTGCTACTGTAGACGAACGCTTCAACCTAGAAGAACAAAATTTGGTGAGCCAAGTGGGATCTGTGTACTGATCATTACCACAAAGTATCATCAAGATTGGGTGAAAAAATATTTGCTGGTATTTCGGAAACTCGTTATTTCTTAGAAGCTTTTCAACACCGCTCAATAAAAGTGGTTTTCCACAGTCTCTGCCTAGGGCTACTTGAAGAGGAAACAAGTCAAAGAGACAAAACTCAGAACTCCTTTATTTTGTCAAGTTTCAAAGAGCTACTACAAACCATGTTGGATTTAGAGTTTTAAATTCATCTATCTATATAAGAGAGAACAGAGTGAAACCTAAATATAAAAACTGCTACTGTAGACGAACGCTTCAACCTAGAAGAACAAAATTTGGTGAGCCAAGTGGGATCTGTGTACTGATCATTACCACCAAGTATCATCAAGATTGGGTGAAAAAATATTTGCTGGTATTTTGGAAACTCGTTATTTCTTAGAAGCTTGGCAACCCCTCAATGAAAGTGCTTTTCCACAGTCTGTGCCTAGGGATACTTGAAGAGGAAACAAACCATAGAAACAAAACTGATAACTCCTTTATTTTGTCAAGTTTCAAAGAGCTACTGCAATCCATGTTGGATTTAGAGTTCGAAAATCATCTATCTATATAGGAGAGAACAGAGAGAAACCTAAATATAAAAACTGCTACTGTAGACGAACGCTTCAACCTAGAAGAACAAAATTTGGTGAGCCAATTGGGATTTGTGTACTGATCATTACCACCAAGTATCATCAAGATTGGGTGAAAAAATATTAGCTGGTATTTCGGAAACTTGTAATTTCTTAGAAGCTTGGCTAACTCTCTCAATGAAAGTGCTTTCCGCAGTCTGTGCCTAGGGCTACTTGAAGAGGAAACAAACCAAAGAAACAAAACTGAGAACTCCTTTATTTTGTCAAGTTTCAAAGAGTTACTACAAACCATGTTGGATTTAGAGTTCCAAATTCATATATCTATATAGGAGAGAACAGAGGGAAACCAAAATATAAAAACTGCTACTGTAGGCGAACGCTTCAACCTAGCAGAACACAAATTGGTGAGCCAAGTGGGATTTGTGTACTGATCATTAGCAACAAGTATCATCAAGATTGGGTGAAAAAATATTTGCTGGTATTTCAGAAACTCGTTATTTCTTAGAAGCTTGGCAAGCCATCTCAATGAAAGTGCTTTTCCAAAGTGTGTGCCTAGTGCTAATTGAAGAGGAAACAATCCATAGAGACAAAACTGAGAACTCCTTTATTTTGTCAAGTTTCAAAGAGCTACTACAAAGCATGTTGGATTTAGAGTTCCAAATTCATCTATCTATACAGGAGAGAACAGAGGGAATCCTAAATATAAAAACTGCTACTGTAGACGAACGCTTCAAGCTAGAAGAACAAAATTTGGTGAGCCAAGTGGGATTTGTGTACTGATCATTAGCAACAAGTATCATCAAGATTGGGTGAAGAAATATTTGCTGGTACTTCGGAAACTCGTTATTTCTTAGAAGCTTGGCAACCCCTTTCAATGAAAGTGCTTTTCCACAGTCTGCGCCTAGGGCTACTAGAAGAGGAAACAACCATAGAGACAAAACTCAGAACTCCTTTATTTTGTCTAGTTTCAAAGAGCTACTACAATCCATGTTGGATTTAGAGTTCCAAATTCATCTATCTATATATGAGAGAACAGAGTGAAACCTAAATATAAAAACGGCTACTGTAGACGAACGCTTCAACCTAGAAGAACAAAATTTGGTGAGCCAAGTGGGATCTGTGTACTGATCCTTACCACCAGGTATCATCAAGATTGGGTGAAAAAATATTTGCTGGTATTTCGGAAACTCGTTATTTCTTTGAAGCTTGGCAACCCCTCTCAATGAAAGTGGTTTTCCACAGTCTGTGCTGGGCTACTTGAAGAGGAAACAAACCATAGAGACAAATCTCAGAACTCCTTTATATTGTCAAGTTTCAAAGAGCTACTACAAACCATGTTGGATTTAGAGTTCCAAATTCATCTATCTATATATGAGAGAACAGAGGGAAACCTAAATATAAAAACTGCTACTGTAGACGAACGCTTCAACCTAGAAGAACAAAATTTGGTGAGCCAAGTGGGATTTTTGTACTGATCATTCCCACCAAGTATCATCAAGATTGGGTGAAAAAATATTTGCTGATACTTCGGAATCTCGTTATTTCTTAGAAGCTTGGCAACCCCTCTCAATGAAAGTGCTTTTCCACAGTCTGCGCCTAGGGCTACTTGAAGAGGAAACAACCATAGAGACAAAACTCAGAACTCCTTTATTTTGTCAAGTTTCAAAGAGCTACTACAAACCATGTTGGATTTAGTGTTCCAAATTCATCTATCTATATATGAGAGAACAGAGTGAAACCTAAATATAAAAACGGCTACTGTAGACGAACGCTTCAACCTAGAAGAATAAAATTTGGTGAGCCAAGTGGGTACTGTGTACTGATCATTACCACCAAGTATCATCAAGATTGGGTGAAAAAATATTTGCTGATATTTCGGAAACTCGTTATTTCTTAGAAGCTTGGCAACCCCACTGAATGAAAGTGGTTTTCCACAGTCTGTGCCTAGGGCTACTTGAAGAGGAAACAAACCATAGATACAAAACTCAGAACTCTTTATTTTGTCAAGTTTCAAAGAGCTACTACAAACCATGTTGGATTTAGAGTTCCAAATTCATCTATCTATATAGGAGAGACAGAGTGAAACCTAAATACAAAAACTGCTACTGTAGACGAACGATTCAACCTAGAAGAACAAAATTTGGTGTACCAAGAGGGATCTGTGTACTGATCATTCCCACCAAGTATCATCAAGATTGGGTGAAAAAATATTTGCTGGTATTTCGGAAACTTGTAATTTCTTAGAAGCTTGGCAAACTCTCTCAATGAAAGTGCTTTTCCACAGTCTGTGTCTAGGGCTACTTGAAGAGGAAACAAACCATAGAGACAAAACTGAGAACTCCTTTATTTTGTCAAGTTTCAAAGAGCTACTACAAACCATTTTGGATTTAGAGTTCCAAATTCATATATCTATATAGGAGAGAACAGAGGGAAACCTAAATATAAAAACTTCTACTGTAGGCGAACGCTTCAACCTAGAAGAACACAATTTGGTGAGCCAAGTGGGATTTATGTACTGATCATTAGCAACCAGCATCATCAAGATTGGGTGACAAAATATTTGCTGGTACTTCGGAAACTCGTTATTTCTTAGAGCTTGGCAACCCCTCTCAATGAAAATGCTTTTCCACAGTGGGTGCCTAGTGCTAATTGAAGAGGAAACAATCCATAGCGACAAAACTGAGAACTCCTTTATTTTGTCAAGTTTCAAAGAGCTACTACAAACCATGTTGGATTTAGAGTTCCAAATTCATCTATCTATAGAGGAGAAAACAGAGGGAAACCTAAATATAAAAACTGCTACTGTAGACGAACGCTTCAACCTAGAAGAAAAAAATTTGGTGAGACAAGTGGGTACTGTGTACTGATCATTACCACCAAGTATCATCAAGATTGGGTGAAAAAATATTTGCTGATATTTCGGAAACTCGTTATTTCTTAGAAGCTTGGCAACCCCTCTCAATGAAAGTGGTTTTCCACAGTCTGTGCCTAGGGCTACATGAAGAGGAAACAAACCATAGAAACAAAACTCAGAACTCTTTATTTTGTCAAGTTTCAAAGAGCTACTACAAACCATGTTGGATTTAGAGTTCCAAATTCATCTATCTATATATGAGAGAACAGAGTGAAACCTAAATATAAAAACTGCTACTGTAGACTAACACTTCAACCTAGAAGAACAAAATTTGGTGAGCCAAGTGGGATCTGTGTACTGATCATTACCACCAAGTATCATCAAGATTGGGTGAAAAAATATTTGCTGGTATTTCGGAAACTCGTTATTTCTTAGAAGCTTGGCAACCCTTCTCAATTAAAGTTCTTTTCCACAGTCTGTGCCTAGGCCTCTTGAAGAGGAAACAAACCATAGAGACAAAACTCAGAACTCCTTTATTTTGTCAAGTTTCAAAGAGCTACTGCAATCCATGTTGGATTTAGAGTTCCAAATTCATCTATCTATATAGGAGAGAACAGAGAGAACCCTAAATATAAAAACTGCTACTGTAGGCGAACGCTTCAACCTAGCAGAACACAATTTGGTGAGCCAAGTGGGATTTGTGTACTGATCATTAGCAACAAGTATCATCAAGATTGGGTGAAAAAATATTTGCTGGTATTTCAGAAACTCGTTATTTCTTAGAAGGTTGGCAACCCCTCTCAATAAATTGCTTTTCCACAGTGGGTGCCTAGTGCTAATTGAAGAGGAAACAATCCATAGAGACAAAACTGAGAACTCCTTTATTTTGTCAAGTTTCAAAGAGCTACTACAAAGCATGTTGGATTTAGAGTTCCAAATTCATCTATCTATACAGGAGAGAACAGAGGGAATCCTAAATATAAAAACTGCTACTGTAGACGAACGCTTCAAGCTAGAAGAACAAAATTTGGTGAGCCAAGTGGGATTTGTGTACTGATCATTAGCAACAAGTATCATCAAGATTGGGTGAAGAAATATTTGCTGGTACTTCGGAAACTCGTTATTTCTTAGAAGCTTGGCAACCCCTTTCAATGAAAGTGCTTTTCCACAGTCTGCGCCTAGGGCTACTTGAAGAGGAAACAACCATAGAGACAAAACTCAGAACTCCTTTATTTTGTCTAGTTTCAAAGAGCTACTACAAACCATGTTGGATTTAGAGTTCCAAATTCATCTATCTATATATGAGAGAACAGAGTGAAACCTAAATATAAAAACGGCTACTGTAGACGAACGCTTCAACCTAGAAGAACAAAATTTGGTGAGCCAAGTGGGATCTGTGTACTGATCCTTACCACCAGGTATCATCAAGATTGGGTGAAAAAATATTTGCTGGTATTTCGGAAACTCGTTATTTCTTTGAAGCTTGGCAACCCCTCTCAATGAAAGTGGTTTTCCACAGTCTGTGCTGGGCTACTTGAAGAGGAAACAAACCATAGAGACAAATCTCAGAACTCCTTTATATTGTCAAGTTTCAAAGAGCTACTACAAACCATGTTGGATTTAGAGTTCCAAATTCATCTATCTATATATGAGAGAACAGAGGGAAACCTAAATATAAAAACTGCTACTGTAGACGAACGCTTCAACCTAGAAGAACAAAATTTGGTGAGCCAAGTGGGATTTTTGTACTGATCATTCCCACCAAGTATCATGAAGATTGGGTGAAAAAATATTTGCTGGTACTTCGGAATCTCGTTATTTCTTAGAAGCTTGGCAACCCCTCTCAATGAAAGTGCTTTTCCACAGTCTGCGCCTAGGGCTACTTGAAGAGGAAACAACCATAGAGACAAAACTCAGAACTCCTTTATTTTGTCAAGTTTCAAAGAGCTACTACAAACCATGTTGGATTTAGTGTTCCAAATTCATCTATCTATATATGAGAGAACAGAGTGAAACCTAAATATAAAAACGGCTACTGTAGACGAACGCTTCAACCTAGAAGAATAAAATTTGGTGAGCCAAGTGGGTACTGTGTACTGATCATTACCACCAAGTATCATCAAGATTGGGTGAAAAAATATTTGCTGATATTTCGGAAACTCGTTATTTCTTAGAAGCTTGGCAACCCCACTGAATGAAAGTGGTTTTCCACAGTCTGTGCCTAGGGCTACTTGAAGAGGAAACAAACCATAGATACAAAACTCAGAACTCTTTATTTTGTCAAGTTTCAAAGAGCTACTACAAACCATGTTGGATTTAGAGTTCCAAATTCATCTATCTATATAGGAGAGACAGAGTGAAACCTAAATACAAAAACTGCTACTGTAGACGAACGATTCAACCTAGAAGAACAAAATTTGGTGTACCAAGAGGGATCTGTGTACTGATCATTCCCACCAAGTATCATCAAGATTGGGTGAAAAAATATTTGCTGGTATTTCGGAAACTTGTAATTTCTTAGAAGCTTGGCAAACTCTCTCAATGAAAGTGCTTTTCCACAGTCTGTGTCTAGGGCTACTTGAAGAGGAAACAAACCATAGAGACAAAACTGAGAACTCCTTTATTTTGTCAAGTTTCAAAGAGCTACTACAAACCATTTTGGATTTAGAGTTCCAAATTCATATATCTATATAGGAGAGAACAGAGGGAAACCTAAATATAAAAACTTCTACTGTAGGCGAACGCTTCAACCTAGAAGAACACAATTTGGTGAGCCAAGTGGGATTTATGTACTGATCATTAGCAACCAGCATCATCAAGATTGGGTGACAAAATATTTGCTGGTACTTCGGAAACTCGTTATTTCTTAGAGCTTGGCAACCCCTCTCAATGAAAATGCTTTTCCACAGTGGGTGCCTAGTGCTAATTGAAGAGGAAACAATCCATAGCGACAAAACTGAGAACTCCTTTATTTTGTCAAGTTTCAAAGAGCTACTACAAACCATGTTGGATTTAGAGTTCCAAATTCATCTATCTATAGAGGAGAAAACAGAGGGAAACCTAAATATAAAAACTGCTACTGTAGACGAACGCTTCAACCTAGAAGAAAAAAATTTGGTGAGCCAAGTGGGTACTGTGTACTGATCATTACCACCAAGTATCATCAAGATTGGGTGAAAAAATATTTGCTGATATTTCGGAAACTCGTTATTTCTTAGAAGCTTGGCAACCCCTCTCAATGAAAGTGGTTTTCCACAGTCTGTGCCTAGGGCTACATGAAGAGGAAACAAACCATAGAAACAAAACTCAGAACTCTTTATTTTGTCAAGTTTCAAGGAGCTACTACAAACCATGTTGGATTTAGAGTTCCAAATTCATCTATCTATATATGAGAGAACAGAGTGAAACCTAAATATAAAAACTGCTACTGTAGACGAACACTTCAACCTAGAAGAACAAAATTTGGTGAGCCAAGTGGGATCTGTGTACTGATCATTACCACCAAGTATCATCAAGATTGGGTGAAAAAATATTTGCTGGTATTTCGGAAACTCGTTATTTTTTAGAAGCTTGGCAACCCTTCTCAATTAAAGTTCTTTTCCACAGTCTGTGCCTAGGCCTCTTGAAGAGGAAACAAACCATAGAGACAAAACTCAGAACTCCTTTATTTTGTCAAGTTTCAAAGAGCTACTGCAATCCATGTTGGATTTAGAGTTCCAAATTCATCTATCTATATAGGAGAGAACAGAGAGAACCCTAAATATAAAAACTGCTACTGTAGGCGAACGCTTCAACCTAGCAGAACACAATTTGGTGAGCCAAGTGGGATTTGTGTACTGATCATTAGCAACAAGTATCATCAAGATTGGGTGAAAAAATATTTGCTGGGATTTCAGAAACTCGTTATTTCTTAGAAGGTTGGCAACCCCTCTCAATGAATTGCTTTTCCACAGTGGGTGCCTAGTGCTAATTGAAGAGGAAACAATCCATAGAGACAAAACTGAGAACTCCTTTATTTTGTCAAGTTTCAAATAGCTACTACAAACCATGTTGGATTTAGAGTTCCAAATTCATCTATCTATATATGAGAGAACAGAGTGAAACCTAAATATAAAAACTGCTACTGTAGACGAACGCTTCAACCCAGAAGAAGAAAATTTGGTGAGCCAAGTGGGATCTGTGTACTGATCATTACCACCAAGTATCATCAAGATTGGGTGAAAAAGCATTTGCTGGTATTTTGGAAACACTTTATTTCTTAGAAGCTTGGCAACCTATCTCAATGAAAGTGCTTCCACAGTCTGTGCCTAGGGCTACTTGAAGAGGAAACAAACCATAGAGACAAAACTGAGAACTCCTTTATTTTGTCAAATTTCAAAGTGCTACTACAATCCATGTTGGATTTAGAGTTCCAAATTCATCTATCTATATAGGAGAGAACAGAGAGAAACCTAAATATAAAAACTGCTACTGTAGACGAACGCTTCAACCTAGAAGAACAAAATTTGGTGAGCCAAGTGGGATCTGTGTACTGATCATTACCACCAAGTATCATCAAGATTGGGTGAAAAAATATTTGCTGGTATTTCGGAAACTCGTTATTTCTTAGAAGCTTGGCAACCCTTCTCAATTAAAGTTCGTTTCCACTGTCTGTTCCTAGGCCTCTTGAAGAGGAAACAAACCATAGAGACAAAACTCAGAACTCCTTTATTTTGTCAAGTTTCAAAGAGCTACTACAATACATGTTGAATTTAGAGTTCCAAATTCATCTATCTATATAGGAGAGACAGAGAGAAACCTAAATATAAAAACTGCTACTGTAGACGAACGCTTCAACCTAGAAGAACAAAATTTTTGAGCCAATTGGGATTTCTGTACTGATCCTTACCACCAACTATCATCAAGATTGGGTGAAAAAATATTTGCTTGTATTTCGGAAACTTGTAATTTCTTAGAAGCTTGGCAAACTCTCTCAATGAAAGTGCTTTTCCACAGTCTGTGCCTAGGGCTACTTGAAGAGGAAACAACCCATAGAGACAAAAGTGAGAACTCCTTTATTTTGTCAAGTTTCAAAGAGCTACTACAAACCATGTTGGATTTAGAGTTCCAAATTCATATATCTATATAGGAGAGAACAGAGGGAAACGTAAATATAAAAACTGCTACTGTAGGCAAACGCTTCAACCTAGCAGAACACAATTTGGTGAGCCAAGTGGGATTTGTGTTCTGATCATTAGCAACAAGTATCATCAAGATTGGGTGAAAAAATATTTGCTGGTATTTCAGAAACTCGTTATTTCTTAGAAGGTTGGCAACCCCTCTCAATAAATTGCTTTTCCACAGTGGGTGCCTAGTGCTAATTGAAGAGGAAACAATCCATAGAGACAAAACTGAGAACTCCTTTATTTTGTCAAGTTTCAAAGAGCTACTACAAACCATGTTGGATTTAGAGTTCCAAATTCATCTATCTATAGAGGAGAAAACAGAGGGAAACCTAAATATAAAAACTGCTACTGTAGACGAACGCTTCAACCTAGAAGAACAGAATTTTGTGAGCCAAATGGGATTTGTGTACTGATCATTAGCAACAAGTATCATCAAGATTGGGTGAAAAAATATTTGCTGGTACTTCGGAAACTCGTTATTTCTTAGAAGCTTGGCAACCCCTCTCAATGAAAGTGCTTTTCCACAGTCTGCGCCTAGGGCTACTTGAAGAGGAAACAAAACATAGAGACAAAACTCAGAACTCCTTTATTTTGTCAAGTTTCAAAAAGCTACTACAATCCATGTTGGATTTAGAGTTCCAAATTCATCTATCTATATAGGAGAGACAGAGAGAAACCTAAAAATAAAAACTGCTACTGTAGACGAACGCTTCAACCTAGAAGAACAAAATTTGGTGAGCCAAGTGGGATTTGTGTACTGATCATTAGCAACCAGCATCATCAAGATTGGGTGACAAAATATTTGCTGGTACTTCGGAAACTCGTTATTTCTTAGAAGCTTGGCAAGCCCTCTCAATGAAAGTGCTTTTCCAGAGTCTGCGCCTAGGGCTACTTGAAGAGGAAACAAACCATAGAGACAAAACTCAGAACTCCTTTATTTTGTCAAGTTTCAAAGAGCTACTACAAACCATGTTGGATATAGAGTTCCAAATTCATCTATCTCTATATGAGAGAACAGAGTGAAACCTAAGTATAAAAACGACTACTGTAGACGAACGCTTCAACCTAGAAGAACAAAATTTGGTGAGCCAAGTGGGATCTGTGTACTGATCATTAGCAACATGTATCATCAAGATTGGGTGAAAAAATATTTGCTGGTATTTCGGAAACTCGTTATTTCTTAGAAGCTTGGCAACCCTTCTCAATTAAAGTTCTTTTCCACAGTCTGTTCCTAGGCCTCTTGAAGAGGAAACAAACCACAGAGACAAAACTCAGAACTCCTTTATTTTGTCAAGTTTCAAAGAGCTACTACAATACTAGTTGAATTTAGAGTTCCAAATTCATCTATCTATATAGGAGAGAACAGAGAGAAACCTAAATATAAAAACTGCTACTGTAGACGAACGCTTCAACCTAGAAGAACAAAATTGGTGAGCCAATTGGGATTTGTGTACTGATCATTACCACCAAGTATCATCAAGATTGGGTGAAAAAATATTTGCTGGTATTTCGGAAACTTGTAATTTCTTAGAAGCTTGGCAAACTCTCTCAATGAAAGTGCTTTTCCACAGTCTGTGCCTAGGGCTACTTGAAGAGGAAACAAACCATAGAGACAAAACTGAGAACTCCTTTATTTTGTCAAGTTTCAAAGAGCTACTACAAACCATGTTGGATTTAGAGTTCCAAATTCATATATCTATATAGGAGAGAACAGAGGGAAACCTAAATATAAAAACTGCTACTGTAGGCGAACGCTTCAACCTAGCAGAACACAATTTGGTGAGCCAAGTGGGATTTGTGTACTGATCATTAGCAACAAGTATCTTCAAGATTGGGTGAAAAAATATTTGCTGGTATTTCAGAAACTCGTTATTTCTTAGAAGGTTGGCAACCCCTCTCAATGAAAGTGCTTTTCCACAGTCTGCGCCTAGGGCTACTTGAAGAGGAAACAAACCATAGAGACAAAACTCAGAACTCCTTTATTTTGTCAAGTTTCAAAGAGCTACTACAAACCATGTTGGATATAGAGTTCCAAATTCATCTATCTCTATATGAGAGAACAGAGTGAAACCTAAGTATAAAAACGACTACTGTAGACGAACGCTTCAACCTAGAAGAACAAAATTTGGTGAGCCAAGTGGGATCTCTGTACTGATCATTCCCACCAAGTATCATCAAGATTGGGTGAAAAAATATTTGCTGGTATTTCGGAAACTCGTTATTTCTTAGAAGCTTGGCAACCCCTCTCAATGAAAGTGCTTTTCCAGAGTCTGTGCCTAGGGATACTTGAAGAGGAAACAAACCACAGAGACAAAACTGAGAACTCCTTTATTTAGTCAAGTTTCAAAGAGCTACTACAATCCATGTTGGATTTAAAGTTCCAAATTCATCTATCTATATAGGAGAGAACAGAGAGAAACCTAAATATAAAACTGCTACTGTAGACGAACGCTTCAACCTAGAAGAACAAAATTTTGTGAGCCAAGTAGGATTTGTGTACTGATCATTACCACCAAGTATCATCAAGATTGTGTGAAAAAATATTTGCTGGTATTTTGGAAACACGTTATTTCTTAGAAGCTTGGCAACCCATCTCAATGAAAGTGCTTCCACAGTCTGTGCCTAGGGCTACGTGAAGAGGAAACAAACCATAGAGACAAAACTGAGAACTCCTTTATTTTGTCAAGTTTCAAAGTGCTACTACAATCCATGTTGGATTTAGAGTTCCAAATTCATCTATCTATAGAGGAGAGAACAGAGAGAAACCTAAATATAAATACTGCTACTGTAGACGAACGGTTCAACCTAGATGAACAAAATTTGGTGAGCCAAGTGGGATCTGTGTACTGATCATTACCACCAAGTATCATCAAGATTGGGTGAAAAAATATTTGCTGGTATTTCGGAAACTCGTTATTTCTTAGAAGCTTGGCAACCCCTCTCAATGAAAGTGCTTTTCCACAGTCTGTGCCTAGGTCTATTTGAAGAGGAAACAAACCATAGAGACAAAACTGAGAACTCCTTTATTTTGTCAAGTTTCAAAGAGCTACTACAATCCATGTTGGATTTAGAGTTCCAAATTCATCTATCTATATATGAGAGAACAGAGAGAAACCTAAAAATAAAAACTGCTACTGTAGACGAATGCTTCAACCTAGAAGAACAAAATTTGGTGAGCCAAGTGGGATTTGTGTACTGATCACTAGCAACCAGTATCATCAAGATTGGGTGAAAAAATATTTGCTGGTACTTCGGAAACTCGTTATTTCTTAGAAGCTTGGCAACCCCTCTCAATGAAAATGCTTTTCCACAGTGGGTGCCTAGTGCTAATTGAAGAGGAAACAATCCATAGCGACAAAACTGAGAACTCCTTTATTTTGTCAAGTTTCAAAGAGCTACTACAAACCATGTTGGATTTAGAGTTCCAAATTCATCTATCTATATAGGAGAGAACAGAGGGAAACCTAAATATAAAAAGTGCTACTGTAGGCGAACGCTTCAACCTAGCAGAACACAATTTGGTGAGCCAAGTGGTATTTGTGTACTGATCATTAGCAACAAGTATCATCAAGATTGGTGAAAAAATATTTGCTGGTATTTCAGAAACTCGTTATTTCTTAGAAGCTTGGCAACCCCTCTCAATGAAAGTGCTTCCACAGTCTGTGCCTAGGGCTACTTGAAGAGGAAACAAACCATAGAGACAAAACTGAGAACTCCTTTATTTTGTCAAGTTTCAAAGTGCTACTACAATCCATGTTGGATTTAGAGTTCCAAATTCATCTATCTATATAGGAGAGAACAGAGAGAAACCTAAATATAAAAACTGCTACTGTAGACGAAAGTTTCAACCTAGAAGAACAAAATTTGGTGAGCCAAGTGGGATCTGTGTACTGATCATTACCACCAAGTATCATCAAGATTGGGTGAAAAAATATTTGCTGGTATTTCAGAAACTCGTTATTTCTTAGAAGCTTGGCAACCCCTCTCAATGAAAGTGCTTCCACAGTCTGTGCCTAGGGCTACTTGAAGAGGAAACAAACCATAGAGAAAAAACTGAGAACTCCTTTATTTTGTCAAGTTTCAAAGTGCTACTACAAAACATTTTGGATTTAGAGTTCCAAATTCATATATCTATATAGGAGAGAACAGAGGGAAACCTAAATATAAAAACTTCTACTGTACGCGAACGCTTCAACCTAGAAGAACACAATTTGGTGAGCCAAGTGGAATTTGTGTACTGATCATTAGCAACCAGTATCATCAAGATTGGGTGACTAAATATTTGCTGGTACTTCGGAAACTCGTTATTTCTTAGAAGCTTGGCAACCCCTCTCAATGAAAGTGCTTTTCCAGAGTCTGCGCCTAGGGCTACTTGAAGAGGAAACAAACCATAAAGACAAAACTCAGAACTCCTTTATTTTGTCAAGTTTCAAAGAGCTACTACAAACCATGTTGGATTTAGAGTTCCAAATTCATCTATCTGTATATGAGAGAATAGAGTGAAACCTAACTATAAAAACGACTACTGTAGACGAACGCTTCAACCTAGAAGAACAAAATTTGGTGAGCCAAGTGGTATCTGTGTACTGATCATTACCACCAAGTATCATCAAGATTGGGTGAAAAAATATTTGCTGGTATTTCGGAAACTCGTTATTTCTTAGAAGCTTGGCAACACCGCTCAATGAAAGTGGTTTTCCACAGTCTGTGCCTAGGGCTACTTAAAGAGGAAACAAGCCATAGAGACAAATCTCAGAACTCCTTTATTTTGTCAAGTTTCAAAGATCTACTACAAACCATGTTGGATTTAGAGTTCCAAATTCATCTATCTATATATGAGAGAACAGAGTGAAACCTAAATATAAAAACTGCTACTGTAGAAGAACGCTTCAACCTAGAAGAACAAAATTTGGTGAGCCAAGTGGGATTTGTGTACTGATCATTACCACCAAGTATCATCAAGATTGGGTGAAAAATATTTGCTGGTATTTCGGAAACTTGTAATTTCTTAGAAGCTTGGCAAACTCTCTCAATGAAAGTGCTTTTCCACAGACTGTGCCTAGGGCTACTTGAAGAGGAAACAAACCATAGAGACAAAACTGAGAACTCCTTTATTTTGTCAAGTTTCAAAGAGCTACAAACCATGTTGGATCTAGAGTTCCAAATTCATATATCTATATATGAGAGAACAGAGGGAAACCTAAATATAAAAACTTCTACTGTAGGCGAACGCTTCAACCTAGAAGAACACAATTTGGGGAGCCAAGTGGGATTTGTGTACTGATCATTAGCAACCAGTATCATCAAGATTGGGTGAAAAAATATTTGCTGGTACTTCGGAAACTCGTTATTTCTTAGAAGCTTGGCAACCCCTCTCAATGAAAGTGGTTTTCCAGAGTCTGAGCCTAGGGCTACTTGAAGAGGAAACAAACCATAGAGACAAAACTCAGAACTCCTTTATTTTGTCAAGTTTCAAAAGCTACTACAAACCATGTTGGATTTAGAGTTCCAAATTCATCTATCTATATATGAGAGAACAGAGTGGAACCTAAATATAAAAACGACTACTGTAGACTAACGCTTCAACCTAGAAGACAAAATTTGGTGAGCCAAGTGGTTACTGTGTACTGATCATTACCACCAAGTATCATCAAGATGGGGTGAAAAAATATTTGCTGATATTTCGGAAACTCGTTATTTCTTAGGAGCTTGGCAACCCCTCTCTATGAAAGTGGTTTTCCACAGTCTGTGCCTAGGACTACTTGAATAGGAAACAAACCATAGAAACAAAACTCAGAACTCCTTATTTTGTCAAGTTTCAAAGAGCTACTACAAACCATGTTGGATTTAGAGTTCCAAATTCATCTATCTATATATGAGAGATCAGAGTGAAACCTAAATATAAAAACTGCTACTGTAGACGAACGCTTCAACCTAGAATAACAAAATTTGGTGAGCCAAGGGGGATCTTTGTACTGATCATTCCCACCAAGTATCATCAAGATTGGGTGAAAAACTATTGGCTGGTATTTTGGAAACTCGTTATTTCTTAGAAACTTGGCAACCCCTCTCAATGAAATTGCTTTTCCACAGTCTGTGCCTAGGGCTACTTGAAGAGGAAACAAACCATAGAGACAAAACTGAGAACTCCTTTATTTTGACAAGTTTCAAAGAGCTACTAGAATCCATGTTGGATTTAGAGGTCCAAATTCATCTATCTATATAGGAGAGAACAGAGCGAAACCTAAATATAAAAACTGCTACTGTAGACGAACGCTTCAACCTAGAAGAACAAAATTTGGTGAGCCAATTGGGATTTGTGCAATGATCATTAGCAACAAGTATCATCAAGATTGGGTGAAAAAATATTTTGGTACTTCGGAAACTCGTTATTTCTTAGAAGCTTGGCAACCCCTCTCAATGAAAGTGCTTTTCAAGAGTCTGAGCCTAGGGCTACTTGAAGAGGAAACAAACCATAGAGACAAAACTCAGAACTCCTTTATTTTGTCAAGTTTCAAAGAGCTACTACAAACCAGGTTGGATTTAGAGTTCCAAATTCATCTATCTATATATGAGAGAACAGAGTGGAACCTAAAAATAAAAACGACTACTGTAGAAGAACGCTTCAACCTAGAAGAACAAAATTTGGTGAGCCAAGTGGTTACTGTGTTCTGATCATTAACACCAAGTATCATCAAGATTGGGTGAAAAAATATTTGCTGATATTTCGGAAACTCGTTATTTCTTAGAAGCTTGGCAACCCCTCTCAATGAAAGTGCTTTTCAAGAGTCTGAGCCTAGGGCTACTTGAAGAGGAAACAAACCATAGAGACAAAACTCAGAACTCCTTTATTTTGTCAAGTTTCAAAGAGCTACTACAAACCATGTTGGATTTAGAGTTCCAAATTCATCTATCTATATATGAGAGAACAGAGTGGAACCTAAAAATAAAAACGACTACTGTAGAAGAACGCTTCAACCTAGAAGAACAAAATTTGGTGAGCCAAGTGGTTACTGTGTTCTGATCATTACCACCAAGTATCATCAAGATTGGGTGAAAAAATATTTGCTGGTATTTCGGAAACTCGTTATTTCTTAGAAGCTTGGCAACCCCTCTCAATGAAAGTGCTTTTCCAGAGTCTGTGCCTAGGGATACTTGAAGAGGAAACAAACCACAGAGACAAAACTGAGAACTCCTTTATTTAGTCAAGTTTCAAAGAGCTACTACAATCCATGTTGGATTTAAAGTTCCAAATTCATCTATCTATATAGGAGAGAACAGAGAGAAACCTAAATATAAAACTGCTACTGTAGACGAACGCTTCAACCTAGAAGAACAAAATTTTGTGAGCCAAGTAGGATTTGTGTACTGATCATTACCACCAAGTATCATCAAGATTGTGTGAAAAAATATTTGCTGGAATTTTGGAAACACGTTATTTCTTAGAAGCTTGGCAACCCATCTCAATGAAAGTGCTTCCACAGTCTGTGCCTAGGGCTACGTGAAGAGGAAACAAACCATAGAGACAAAACTGAGAACTCCTTTATTTTGTCAAGTTTCAAAGTGCTACTACAATCCATGTTGGATTTAGAGTTCCAAATTCATCTATCTATAGAGGAGAGAACAGAGAGAAACCTAAATATAAATACTGCTACTGTAGACGAACGGTTCAACCTAGATGAACAAAATTTGGTGAGCCAAGTGGATCTGTGTACTGATCATTACCACCAAGTATCATCAAGATTGGGTGAAAAAATATTTGCTGGTATTTCGGAAACTCGTTATTTCTTAGAAGCTTGGCAACCCCTCTCAATGAAAGTGCTTTTCCACAGTCTGTGCCTAGGTCTATTTGAAGAGGAAACAAACCATAGAGACAAAACTGAGAACTCCTTTATTTTGTCAAGTTTCAAAGAGCTACTACAATCCATGTTGGATTTAGAGTTCCAAATTCATCTATCTATATATGAGAGAACAGAGAGAAACCTAAAAATAAAAACTGCTACTGTAGACGAATGCTTCAACCTAGAAGAACAAAATTTGGTGAGCCAAGTGGGATTTGTGTACTGATCACTAGCAACCAGTATCATCAAGATTGGGTGAAAAAATATTTGCTGGTACTTCGGAAACTCGTTATTTCTTAGAAGCTTGGCAACCCCTCTCAATGAAAATGCTTTCCACAGTGGGTGCCTAGTGCTAATTGAAGAGGAAACAATCCATAGCGACAAAACTGAGAACTCCTTTATTTTGTCAAGTTTCAAAGAGCTACTACAAACCATGTTGGATTTAGAGTTCCAAATTCATCTATCTATATAGGAGAGAACAGAGGGAAACCTAAATATAAAAAGTGCTACTGTAGGCGAACGCTTCAACCTAGCAGAACACAATTTGGTGAGCCAAGTGGTATTTGTGTACTGATCATTAGCAACAAGTATCATCAAGATTGGTGAAAAAATATTTGCTGGTATTTCAGAAACTCGTTATTTCTTAGAAGCTTGGCAACCCCTCTCAATGAAAGTGCTTCCACAGTCTGTGCCTAGGGCTACTTGAAGAGGAAACAAACCATAGAGACAAAACTGAGAACTCCTTTATTTTGTCAAGTTTCAAAGTGCTACTACAATCCATGTTGGATTTAGAGTTCCAAATTCATCTATCTATATAGGAGAGAACAGAGAGAAACCTAAATATAAAAACTGCTACTGTAGACGAACGTTTCAACCTAGAAGAACAAAATTTGGTGAGCCAAGTGGGATCTGTGTACTGATCATTACCACCAAGTATCATCAAGATTGGGTGAAAAAATATTTGCTGGTATTTCAGAAACTCGTTATTTCTTAGAAGCTTGGCAACCCCTCTCAATGAAAGTGCTTCCACAGTCTGTGCCTAGGGCTACTTGAAGAGGAAACAAACCATAGAGAAAAAACTGAGAACTCCTTTATTTTGTCAAGTTTCAAAGTGCTACTACAAAACATTTTGGATTTAGAGTTCCAAATTCATATATCTATATAGGAGAGAACAGAGGGAAACCTAAATATAAAAACTTCTACTGTATGCGAACGCTTCAACCTAGAAGAACACAATTTGGTGAGCCAAGTGGAATTTGTGTACTGATCATTAGCAACCAGTATCATCAAGATTGGGTGACTAAATATTTGCTGGTACTTCGGAAACTCGTTATTTCTTAGAAGCTTGGCAACCCCTCTCAATGAAAGTGCTTTTCCAGAGTCTGCGCCTAGGGCTACTTGAAGAGGAAACAAACCATAAAGACAAAACTCAGAACTCCTTTATTTTGTCAAGTTTCAAAGAGCTACTACAAACCATGTTGGATTTAGAGTTCCAAATTCATCTATCTGTATATGAGAGAATAGAGTGAAACCTAACTATAAAAACGACTACTGTAGACGAACGCTTCAACCTAGAAGAACAAAATTTGGTGAGCCAAGTGGTATCTGTGTACTGATCATTACCACCAAGTATCATCAAGATTGGGTGAAAAAATATTTGCTGGTATTTCGGAAACTCGTTATTTCTTAGAAGCTTGGCAACACCGCTCAATGAAAGTGGTTTTCCACAGTCTGTGCCTAGGGCTACTTGAAGAGGAAACAAGCCATAGAGACAAATCTCAGAACTCCTTTATTTTGTCAAGTTTCAAAGATCTACTACAAACCATGTTGGATTTAGAGTTCCAAATTCATCTATCTATATATGAGAGAACAGAGTGAAACCTAAATATAAAAACTGCTACTGTAGACGAACGCTTCAACCTAGAAGAACAAAATTTGGTGAGCCAAGTGGGATTTGTGTACTGATCATTACCACCAAGTATCATCAAGATTGGGTGAAAAATATTTGCTGGTATTTCGGAAACTTGTAATTTCTTAGAAGCTTGGCAAACTCTCTCAATGAAAGTGCTTTTCCACAGACTGTGCCTAGGGCTACTTGAAGAGGAAACAAACCATAGAGACAAAACTGAGAACTCCTTTATTTTGTCAAGTTTCAAAGAGCTACAAACCATGTTGGATCTAGAGTTCCAAATTCATATATCTATATATGAGAGAACAGAGGGAAACCTAAATATAAAAACTTCTACTGTAGGCGAACGCTTCAACCTAGAAGAACACAATTTGGGGAGCCAAGTGGGATTTGTGTACTGATCATTAGCAACCAGTATCATCAAGATTGGGTGAAAAAATATTTGCTGGTACTTCGGAAACTCGTTATTTCTTAGAAGCTTGGCAACCCCTCTCAATGAAAGTGGTTTTCCCGAGTCTGAGCCTAGGGCTACTTGAAGAGGAAACAAACCATAGAGACAAAACTCAGAACTCCTTTATTTTGTCAAGTTTCAAAAGCTACTACAAACCATGTTGGATTTAGAGTTCCAAATTCATCTATCTATATATGAGAGAACAGAGTGGAACCTAAATATAAAAACGACTACTGAAGACTAACGCTTCAACCTAGAAGACAAAATTTGGTGAGCCAAGTGGTTACTGTGTACTGATCATTACCACCAAGTATCATCAAGATGGGGTGAAAAAATATTTGCTGATATTTCGGAAACTCGTTATTTCTTAGAAGCTTGGCAACCCCTCTCTATGAAAGTGGTTTTCCACAGTCTGTGCCTAGGACTACTTGAATAGGAAACAAACCATAGAAACAAAACTCAGAACTCCTTATTTTGTCAAGTTTCAAAGAGCTACTACAAACCATGTTGGATTTAGAGTTCCAAATTCATCTATCTATATATGAGAGATCAGAGTGAAACCTAAATATAAAAACTGCTACTGTAGACGAACGCTTCAACCTAGAATAACAAAATTTGGTGAGCCAAGGGGGATCTTTGTACTGATCATTCCCACCAAGTATCATCAAGATTGGGTGAAAAACTATTGGCTGGTATTTTGGAAACTCGTTATTTCTTAGAAACTTGGCAACCCCTCTCAATGAAATTGCTTTTCCACAGTCTGTGCCTAGGGCTACTTGAAGAGGAAACAAACCATAGAGACAAAACTGAGAACTCCTTTATTTTGACAAGTTTCAAAGAGCTACTACAATCCATGTTGGATTTAGAGGTCCAAATTCATCTATCTATATAGGAGAGAACAGAGCGAAACCTAAATATAAAAACTGCTACTGTAGACGAACGCTTCAACCTAGAAGAACAAAATTTGGTGAGCCAATTGGGATTTGTGCAATGATCATTAGCAACAAGTATCATCAAGATTGGGTGAAAAAATATTTTGGTACTTCGGAAACTCGTTATTTCTTAGAAGCTTGGCAACCCCTCTCAATGAAAGTGCTTTTCAAGAGTCTGAGCCTAGGGCTACTTGAAGAGGAAACAAACCATAGAGACAAAACTCAGAACTCCTTTATTTTGTCAAGTTTCAAAGAGCTACTACAAACCATGTTGGATTTAGAGTTCCAAATTCATCTATCTATATATGAGAGAACAGAGTGGAACCTAAAAATAAAAACGACTACTGTAGAAGAACGCTTCAACCTAGAAGAACAAAATTTGGTGAGCCAAGTGGTTACTGTGTTCTGATCATTACCACCAAGTATCATCAAGATTGGGTGAAAAAATATTTGCTGATATTTCGGAAACTCGTTATTTCTTAGAAGCTTGGCAACCCCTCTCTATGAAAGTGGTTTTCCACAGTCTGTGCCTAGGACTACTTGAATAGGAAACAAACCATAGAAACAAAACTCAGAACTCTTTATTTTGTCAAGTTTCAAAGAGCTACTACAAACCATGTTGGATTTAGAGTTCCAAATTCATCTATCTATATATGAGAGATCAGAGTGAAACCTAAATATAAAAACTGCTACTGTAGACGAACGCTTCAACATAGAATAACAAAATTTGGTGAGCCAAGGGGGATCTGTGTACTGATCATTCCCACCAAGTATCATCAAGATTGGGTGAAAAACTATTGGCTGGTGTTTTGGAAACTCGTTATTTCTTAGAAGCTTGGCAACCCCTCTCAATGAAAGTGCTTTTCCACAGTCTGTGCCTAGGGCTACTTGAAGAGGAAACAAACCATAGAGACAAAACTGAGAACTCCTTTATTTTGACAAGTTTCAAAGAGCTACTACAATCCATGTTGGATTTAGAGTTCCAAATTCATCTATCCATAGAGGAGAGAACAGAGAGAAACCTAAAAATAAAAACTGCGACTGTAGACGAACGCTTCAACCTAGAAGAACAAAATTTGGTGAGCCAAGTGGGATTTGTGTACTGATCATTAGCAACCAGCATCATCAAGATTGGGTGACAAAATATTTGCTGGTACTTCGGAAACTCGTTATTTCTTAGAAGCTTGGCAAGCCCTCTCAATGAAAGTGCTTTTCCAGAGTCTGCGCCTAGGGCTACTTGAAGAGAAAACAAACCATAGAGACAAAACTCAGAACTCCTTGATTTTGTCAAGTTTCAAAGAGCTACTACAAACCATGTTGCATATAGAGTTCCAAATTCATCTATCTGTATATGAGAGAACAGAGTGAAACCTAAGTATAAAAACGACTACTGTAGACGAACGCTTCAACCTAGAAGAACAAAATTTGGTGAGCCAAGTGGGATCTGTGTACTGATCATTACCAACATGTATCATCAAGATTGGGTGAAAAAATATTTGCTGGTATTTCGGAAACTCGTTATTTCTTAGAAGCTTGGCAACCCTTCTCAATTAAAGTTCTTTTCCACAGTCTGTTCCTAGGCCTCTTGAAGAAGAAACAAACCATAGAGACAAAACTCAGAACTCCTTTATTTTGTCAAGTTTCAAAGAGCTACTACAATACATGTTGAATTTAGAGTTCCAAATTCATCTATCTATATAGGAGAAAACAGACAGAAACCTAAATATAAAAACTGCTACTGTAGACGAACGCTTCAACCTAGAAGAACAAAATTTGGTGAGCCAATTGGGATTTGTGTACTGATCGTTACCACCAAGTATCATCAAGATTGGGTGAAAAAATATTTGCTGGTATTTCGGAAACTTGTAATTTCTTAGAAGCTTGGCAAACTCTCTCAATAAAAGTGCTTTTCCACAGTCTGTGCCTAGGGCTACTTGAAGAGGAAACAAACCATAGAGACAAAACTGAGAACTCCTTTATTTTGTCAAGTTTCAAAGAGCTACTACAAACCATGTTGGATTTAGAGTTCCAAATTCATATATCTATATAGGAGAGAACAGAGGGAAACCTAAATATAAAAACTGCTACTGTAGGCGAACGCTTCAACCTAGCAGAACACAATTTGGTGAGCCAAGTGGGATTTGTGTACTGATCATTATCAACAAGTATCATCAAGATTGGGTGAAAAAATATTTGCTGGTATTTCAGAAACTCGTTATTTCTTAGAAGCTTGGCAACCCCTCTCAATGAAAGTGCTTTTCCACAGTCTGCGCCTAGGGCTACTTGAAGAGGAAACAAAGCATAGAGACAAAACTCAGAACTCCTTTATTTTGTCAGGTTTCAAAGAGCTACTACAAACCATGTTGGATTTAGAGTTCCAAATTCATCTATCTATATATGAGAGAACAGAGTGAAACCTAAATATAAAAACGGCTACTGTAGACGAACGCTTCAACCTAGAAGAACAAAATTTGGTGAGCCAAGTGGGTACTGTGTACTGATCATTACCACCAAGTATCATCAAGATTGGGTGAAAAAATATTTGCTTTATTTCGGAAACTCGTTATTTCTTAGAACCTTGGCAACCCCTCTCAATGAAAGTGGTTTTCCACAGTCTGTGCCTAGGGCTACATGAAGAGGAAACAAACCATAGAAACAAAACTCAGAACTCTTTATTTTGTCAAGTTTCAAAGAGCTACTACAAACCATGTTGGATTTAGAGTTCCAAATTCATCTATCTATATATGAGAGAACAGAGTGAAACCTAAATATACAAACTGCTACTGTAGACGAACGCTTCAACCTAGAAGAACAAAATTTGGTGAGCCAAGTGGGATCTCTGTACTGATCATTCCCACCAAGTATCATCAAGATTGGGTGAAAAAATATTTGCTGGTATTTCGGAAGCTCGTTATTTCTTAGAAGCTTGGCAACCCCTCTCAATGAAAGTGCTTTTCCACAGTCTTTGCCTAGGGATACTTGAAGAGGAAACAAACCATAGAGACAAAACAGAGAACTCCTTTATTTTGTCAAGTTTCAAAGAGCTACTACAATCCATGTTGGATTTAAAGTTCCAAATTCATCTATCTATATAGGAGAGAACAGAGAGAAACCTAAATATAAAAACTGCTACTGTAGACGAACGCTTCAACCTAGAAGAACAAAATTTTGTGAGCCAAGTAGGATTAGTGTACTGATCATTACCACCAAGTATCATCAAGATTGTGTGAAAAAATATTTGCTGGTATTTTGGAAACACGTTATTTCTTAGAAGCTTGGCAACCCATCTCAATGAAAGTGCTTCCACAGTCTGTGCCTAGGGCTACGTGAAGAGGAAACAAACCATAGAGACAAAACTGAGAACTCCTTTATTTTGTCAAGTTTCAAAGTGCTACTACAATCCATGTTGGATTTAGAGTTCCAAATTCATCTATCTATAGAGGAGAGAACAGAGAGAAACCTAAATATAAAAACTGCTACTGTAGACGAACGGTTCAACCTACAAGAACAAAATTTGGTGAGCCAAGTGGGATCTGTGTACTGATCATTACCACCAAGTATCATCAAGATTGGGTGAAAAAATATTTGCTGCTATTTCGGAAACTCGTTATTTCTTAGAAGCTTGGCCACCCCTCTCAATGAAAGTGGTTTTCCACAGTCTGTGCCTAGGGCTACATGAAGAGGAAACAAACCATAGAAACAAAACTCAGAACTCTTTATTTTGTCAAGTTTCAAAGAGCTACTACAAACCATGTTGGATTTAGAGTTCCAAATTCATCTATCTATATATGAGAGAACAGAGTGAAACCTAAATATAAAAACTGCTACTGTAGACGAACACTTCAACCTAGAAGAACAAAATTTGGTGAGCCAAGTGGGATCTGTGTACTGATCATTGCCACCAAGTATCATCAAGATTGGGTGAAAAAATATTTGCTGGTATTTCGGAAACTCGTTATTTCTTAGAAGCTTGGCAACCCCTCTCAATGAAAGTGCTTCCACAGTCTGTGCCTAGGGCTACTTGAAGAGGAAACAAACCATAGAGACAAAACTGAGAACTCCTTTATTTTGTCAAGTTTCAAAGTGCTACTACAATCCATGTTGGATTTAGAGTTCCAAATTCATCTATCTATATAGGAGAGAACAGAGAGAAACCTAAATATAAAAAGTGCTACTGTAGACGAACGGTTCAACCTAGAAGAACAAAATTTGGTGAGCCAAGTGGGATCTGTGTGCTGATCATTACCACCAAGTATCATCAAGTTTGGGTGAAAAAATATTTGCTGGTATTTCTGAAACTCGTTATTACTTAGAAGCTTGGCAACCCCTCTCAATGAAAGTGCTTCCACAGTCTGTGCCTAGGGCTACTTGAAGAGGAAACAAACCATAGAGAAAAAACTGAGAACTCCTTTATTTTGTCAAGTTTCAAAGTGCTACTACAAAACATTTTGGATTTAGAGTTCCAAATTCATATATCTATATAGGAGAGAACAGAGGGAAACCTAAATATAAAAACTGCTACTGTAGGCGAACGCTTCAACCTAGAAGAACACAATTTGGTGAGCCAAGTGGAATTTGTGTACTGATCATTAGCAACCAGTATCATCAAGATTGGGTGACTAAATATTTGCTGGTACTTCGGAAACTCGTTATTTCTTAGAAGCTTGGCAACCCCTCTCAATGAAAGTGCTTTTCCAGAGTCTGCGCCTAGGGCTACTTGAAGAGGAAACAAACCATAAAGACAAAACTCAGAACTCCTTTATTTTGTCAAGTTTCAAAGAGCTACTACAAACCATGTTGGATTTAGAGTTCCAAATTCATCTATCTATATATGAGAGATCAGAGTGAAACCTAAATATAAAAACTGCTACTGTAGACGAACGCTTCAACATAGAATAACAAAATTTGGTGAGCCAAGGGATATCTGTGTACTGATCATTCCCACCAAGTATCATCAAGATTGGGTGAAAAACTATTGGCTGGTGTTTTGGAAACTCGTTATTTCTTAGAAGCTTGGCAACCCCTCTCAATGAAAGTGCTTTTCCACAGTCTGTGCCTAGGGCTACTTGAAGAGGAAACAAACCATAGAGACAAAACTGAGAACTCCTTTATTTTGACAAGTTTCAAAGAGCTACTACAATCCATGTTGGATTTAGAGTTCCAAATTCATCTATCTATATAGGAGAGAACAGAGAGAAACCTAAATATAAAAACTGCTACTGTAGACGAACGCTTCAACCTAGAAGAACAAAATTTGGTGAGCCAATTGGGATTTGTGTACTGATCATTAGCAACAAGTATCATCAAGATTGGGTGAAAAAATATTTGCTGGTACTTCGGAAACTCGTTATTTCTTAGAAGCTTGGCAACCCCTCTCAATGAAAGTGCTTTTCCACAGTCTGCGCCTAGGGCTACTTGAAGAGGAAACAAACAATAGAGACAAAACTCAGAACTCCTTTATTTTGTCAAATTCAAAGAGCTATTACAAACCATGTTGGATTTAGAGTTCCAAATTCATCTATCTATATATGAGAGAACAGAGTGAAACCTAAATATATAAACGGCTATTGTAGACGAACGCTTCAACCTAGAAGAACAAAATTTGGTGAGCCAAGTGGGTACTGTGTACTGATCATTACCACCAAGTATCATCAAGATTGGGTGAAAAAATATTTGCTTTATTTCGGAAACTCGTTATTTCTTAGAAGCTTGGCAACCCCTCTCAATGAAAGTGGTTTTCCACAGTCTGTGCCTAGGGCTACATGAAGAGGAAACAAACCATAGAAACAAAACTCAGAACTCTTTATTTTGTCAAGTTTCAAAGAGCTACTACAAACCATGTTGGATTTAGAGTTCCAAATTCATCTATCTATATATGAGAGAACAGAGTGAAACCTAAATATAAAAACGGCTATTGTAGACGAACGCTTCAACCTAGAAGAAAAAAATTTGGAGAGCCAAGTGGGTACTGTGTACTGATCATTACCACCAAGTATCATCAAGATTGGGTGAAAAAATATTTGCTTTATTTCGGAAACTCGTTATTTCTTAGAACCTTGGCAACCCCTCTCAATGAAAGTGGTTTTCCACAGTCTGTGCCTAGGGCTACATGAAGAGGAAACAAACCATAGAAACAAAACTCAGAACTCTTTATTTTGTCAAGTTTCAAAGAGCTACTACAAACCATGTTGGATTTAGAGTTCCAAATTCATCTATCTATATATGAGAGAACAGAGTGAAACCTAAATATACAAACTGCTACTGTAGACGAACGCTTCAACCTAGAAGAACAAAATTTGGTGAGCCAAGTGGGATCTCTGTACTGATCATTCCCACCAAGTATCATCAAGATTGGGTGAAAAAATATTTGCTGGTATTTCGGAAGCTCGTTATTTCTTAGAAGCTTGGCAACCCCTCTCAATGAAAGTGCTTTTCCACAGTCTTTGCCTAGGGATACTTGAAGAGGAAACAAACCATAGAGACAAAACAGAGAACTCCTTTATTTTGTCAAGTTTCAAAGAGCTACTACAATCCATGTTGGATTTAAAGTTCCAAATTCATCTATCTATATAGGAGAGAACAGAGAGAAACCTAAATATAAAAACTGCTACTGTAGACGAACGCTTCAACCTAGAAGAACAAAATTTTGTGAGCCAAGTAGGATTAGTGTACTGATCATTACCACCAAGTATCATCAAGATTGTGTGAAAAAATATTTGCTGGTATTTTGGAAACACGTTATTTCTTAGAAGCTTGGCAACCCATCTCAATGAAAGTGCTTCCACAGTCTGTGCCTAGGGCTACGTGAAGAGGAAACAAACCATAGAGACAAAACTGAGAACTCCTTTATTTTGTCAAGTTTCAAAGTGCTACTACAATCCATGTTGGATTTAGAGTTCCAAATTCATCTATCTATAGAGGAGAGAACAGAGAGAAACCTAAATATAAAAACTGCTACTGTAGACGAACGGTTCAACCTACAAGAACAAAATTTGGTGAGCCAAGTGGGATCTGTGTACTGATCATTACCACCAAGTATCATCAAGATTGGGTGAAAAAATATTTGCTGCTATTTCGGAAACTCGTTATTTCTTAGAAGCTTGGCCACCCCTCTCAATGAAAGTGGTTTTCCACAGTCTGTGCCTAGGGCTACATGAAGAGGAAACAAACCATAGAAACAAAACTCAGAACTCTTTATTTTGTCAAGTTTCAAAGAGCTACTACAAACCATGTTGGATTTAGAGTTCCAAATTCATCTATCTATATATGAGAGAACAGAGTGAAACCTAAATATAAAAACTGCTACTGTAGACGAACACTTCAACCTAGAAGAACAAAATTTGGTGAGCCAAGTGGGATCTGTGTACTGATCATTGCCACCAAGTATCATCAAGATTGGGTGAAAAAATATTTGCTGGTATTTCGGAAACTCGTTATTTCTTAGAAGCTTGGCAACCCCTCTCAATGAAAGTGCTTCCACAGTCTGTGCCTAGGGCTACTTGAAGAGGAAACAAACCATAGAGACAAAACTGAGAACTCCTTTATTTTGTCAAGTTTCAAAGTGCTACTACAATCCATGTTGGATTTAGAGTTCCAAATTCATCTATCTATATAGGAGAGAACAGAGAGAAACCTAAATATAAAAAGTGCTACTGTAGACGAACGGTTCAACCTAGAAGAACAAAATTTGGTGAGCCAAGTGGGATCTGTGTGCTGATCATTACCACCAAGTATCATCAAGTTTGGGTGAAAAAATATTTGCTGGTATTTCTGAAACTCGTTATTACTTAGAAGCTTGGCAACCCCTCTCAATGAAAGTGCTTCCACAGTCTGTGCCTAGGGCTACTTGAAGAGGAAACAAACCATAGAGAAAAAACTGAGAACTCCTTTATTTTGTCAAGTTTCAAAGTGCTACTACAAAACATTTTGGATTTAGAGTTCCAAATTCATATATCTATATAGGAGAGAACAGAGGGAAACCTAAATATAAAAACTGCTACTGTAGGCGAACGCTTCAACCTAGAAGAACACAATTTGGTGAGCCAAGTGGAATTTGTGTACTGATCATTAGCAACCAGTATCATCAAGATTGGGTGACTAAATATTTGCTGGTACTTCGGAAACTCGTTATTTCTTAGAAGCTTGGCAACCCCTCTCAATGAAAGTGCTTTTCCAGAGTCTGCGCCTAGGGCTACTTGAAGAGGAAACAAACCATAAAGACAAAACTCAGAACTCCTTTATTTTGTCAAGTTTCAAAGAGCTACTACAAACCATGTTGGATTTAGAGTTCCAAATTCATCTATCTATATATGAGAGATCAGAGTGAAACCTAAATATAAAAACTGCTACTGTAGACGAACGCTTCAACATAGAATAACAAAATTTGGTGAGCCAAGGGATATCTGTGTACTGATCATTCCCACCAAGTATCATCAAGATTGGGTGAAAAACTATTGGCTGGTGTTTTGGAAACTCGTTATTTCTTAGAAGCTTGGCAACCCCTCTCAATGAAAGTGCTTTTCCACAGTCTGTGCCTAGGGCTACTTGAAGAGGAAACAAACCATAGAGACAAAACTGAGAACTCCTTTATTTTGACAAGTTTCAAAGAGCTACTACAATCCATGTTGGATTTAGAGTTCCAAATTCATCTATCTATATAGGAGAGAACAGAGAGAAACCTAAATATAAAAACTGCTACTGTAGACGAACGCTTCAACCTAGAAGAACAAAATTTGGTGAGCCAATTGGGATTTGTGTACTGATCATTAGCAACAAGTATCATCAAGATTGGGTGAAAAAATATTTGCTGGTACTTCGGAAACTCGTTATTTCTTAGAAGCTTGGCAACCCCTCTCAATGAAAGTGCTTTTCCACAGTCTGCGCCTAGGGCTACTTGAAGAGGAAACAAACAATAGAGACAAAACTCAGAACTCCTTTATTTTGTCAAATTCAAAGAGCTATTACAAACCATGTTGGATTTAGAGTTCCAAATTCATCTATCTATATATGAGAGAACAGAGTGAAACCTAAATATATAAACGGCTATTGTAGACGAACGCTTCAACCTAGAAGAACAAAATTTGGTGAGCCAAGTGGGTACTGTGTACTGATCATTACCACCAAGTATCATCAAGATTGGGTGAAAAAATATTTGCTTTATTTCGGAAACTCGTTATTTCTTAGAAGCTTGGCAACCCCTCTCAATGAAAGTGGTTTTCCACAGTCTGTGCCTAGGGCTACATGAAGAGGAAACAAACCATAGAAACAAAACTCAGAACTCTTTATTTTGTCAAGTTTCAAAGAGCTACTACAAACCATGTTGGATTTAGAGTTCCAAATTCATCTATCTATATATGAGAGAACAGAGTGAAACCTAAATATAAAAACGGCTATTGTAGACGAACGCTTCAACCTAGAAGAAAAAAATTTGGAGAGCCAAGTGGGTACTGTGTACTGATCATTACCACCAAGTATCATCAAGACTGGGTGAAAAAATATTTGCTTTATTTCGGAAAATATTTATTTCTTAGAAGCTTGGCAACCCCTCTCAATGAAAGTGGTTTTCCACAGTCTGTGCCTAGGGCTACATGAAGAGGAAACAAACCATAGAAACAAAACTCAGAACTCTTTATTTTGTCAAGTTTCAAAGAGCTACTACAAACCATGTTGGATTTAGATTTCCAAATTCATCTATCTATATATGAGAGAACAGAGGAAACCTAAATATAAAAACTGCTACTGTAGACGAACGCTTCAACCCAGAAGAACAAAATTTGGTGAGCCAAGTGGGATCTGTGTGCTGATCATTGCCACCAAGTATCATCAAGATTGGGTGAAAAAATATTTGCTGGTATTTCGGAAACTCGTTATTTCTTAGAAGCTTGGCAACCCCTCTCAATGAAAGTGCTTCCACAGTCTGTGCCTAGGGCTACTTGAAGAGGAAACAAACCATAGAGACAAAACTGAGAACTCCTTTATTTTGTCAAGTTTCAAAGTGCTACTACAATCCATGTTGGATTTAGAGTTCCAAATTCATCTATCTATATAGGAGAGAACAGAGAGAAACCTAAATATAAAAACTGCTACTGTAGACGAACGGTTCAACCTAGAAGAACAAAATTTGGTGAGCCAAGTGGGATCTGTGTGCTGATCATTACCACCAAGTATCATCAAGTTTGGGTGAAAAAATATTTGCTGGTATTTCTGAAACTCGTTATTTCTTAGAAGCTTGGCAACCCCTCTCAATGAAAGTGCTTCCACAGTCTGTGCCTAGGGCTACTTGAAGAGGAAACAAACCATAGAGAAAAAACTGAGAACTCCTTTATTTTGTCAAGTTTCAAAGTGCTACTACAAAACATTTTGGATTTAGAGTTCCAAATTCATATATCTATATAGGAGAGAACAGAGGGAAACCTAAATATAAAAATTTCTACTGTAGTCGAACGCTTCAACCTAGAAGAACACAATTTGGTGAGCCAAGTGGAATTTGTGTACTGATCATTAGCAACCAGTATCATCAAGATTGGGTGACTAAATATTTGCTGGTACTTCGGAAACTCGTTATTTCTTAGAAGCTTGGCAACCCCTCTCAATGAAAGTGCTTTTCCAGAGTCTGCGCCTAGGGCTACTTGAAGAGGAAACAAACCATAAAGACAAAACTCAGAACTCCTTTATTTTGTCAAGTTTCAAAGAGCTACTACAAACCATGTTGGATTTAGAGTTCCAAATTCATCTATCTATATATGAGAGATCAGAGTGAAACCTAAATATAAAAACTGCTACTGTAGACGAACGCTTCAACATAGAATAACAAAATTTGGTGAGCCAAGGGATATCTGTGTACTGATCATTCCCACCAAGTATCATCAAGATTGGGTGAAAAACTATTGGCTGGTGTTTTGGAAACTCGTTATTTCTTAGAAGCTTGGCAACCCCTCTCAATGAAAGTGCTTTTCCACAGTCTGTGCCTAGGGCTACTTGAAGAGGAAACAAACCATAGAGACAAAACTGAGAACTCCTTTATTTTGACAAGTTTCAAAGAGCTACTACAATCCATGTTGGATTTAGAGTTCCAAATTCATCTATCTATATAGGAGAGAACAGAGAGAAACCTAAATATAAAAACTGCTACTGTAGACGAACGCTTCAACCTAGAAGAACAAAATTTGGTGAGCCAATTGGGATTTGTGTACTGATCATTAGCAACAAGTATCATCAAGATTGGGTGAAAAAATATTTGCTGGTACTTCGGAAACTCGTTATTTCTTAGAAGCTTGGCAACCCCTCTCAATGAAAGTGCTTTTCCACAGTCTGCGCCTAGGGCTACTTGAAGAGGAAACAAACAATAGAGACAAAACTCAGAACTCCTTTATTTTGTCAATTTCAAAGAGCTATTACAAACCATGTTGGATTTAGAGTTCCAAATTCATCTATCTATATATGAGAGAACAGAGTGAAACCTAAATATATAAACGGCTATTGTAGACAAACGCTTCAACCTAGAAGAACAAAATTTGGTGAGCCAAGTGGGTACTGTGTACTGATCATTACCACCAAGTATCATCAAGATTGGGTGAAAAAATATTTGCTTTATTTCGGAAACTCGTTATTTCTTAGAAGCTTGGCAACCCCTCTCAATGAAAGTGGTTTTCCACAGTCTGTGCCTAGGGCTACATGAAGAGGAAACAAACCATAGAAACAAAACTCAGAACTCTTTATTTTGTCAAGTTTCAAAGAGCTACTACAAACCATGTTGGATTTAGAGTTCCAAATTCATCTATCTATATATGAGAGAACAGAGTGAAACCTAAATATAAAAACGGCTATTGTAGACGAACGCTTCAACCTAGAAGAAAAAAATTTGGAGAGCCAAGTGGGTACTGTGTACTGATCATTACCACCAAGTATCATCAAGACTGGGTGAAAAAATATTTGCTTTATTTCGGAAAATCTTTATTTCTTAGAAGCTTGGCAACCCCTCTCAATGAAAGTGGTTTTCCACAGTCTGTGCCTAGGGCTACATGAAGAGGAAACAAACCATAGAAACAAAACTCAGAACTCTTTATTTTGTCAAGTTTCAAAGAGCTACTACAAACCATGTTGGATTTAGATTTCCAAATTCATCTATCTATATATGAGAGAACAGAGGAAACCTAAATATAAAAACTGCTACTGTAGACGAACGCTTCAACCCAGAAGAACAAAATTTGGTGAGCCAAGTGGGATCTGTGTGCTGATCATTACCACCAAGTATCATCAAGATTGGGTGAAAAAATATTTGCTGGTATTTCCGAAACTCGTTATTTCTTAGAAGCTTGGCAACCCCTCTCAATGAAAGTGCTTCCACAGTCTGTGCCTAGGGCTACTTGAAGAGGAAACAAACCATAGAGAAAAAACTGAGAACTCCTTTATTTTGTCAAGTTTCAAAGTGCTACTACAAAACATTTTGGATTTAGAGTTCCAAATTCATATATCTATATAGGAGAGAACAGAGGGAAACCTAAATATAAAAATTTCTACTGTAGTCGAACGCTTCAACCTAGAAGAACACAATTTGGTGAGCCAAGTGGAATTTGTGTACTGATCATTAACAACCAGTATCATCAAGATTGGGTGACTAAATATTTGCTGGTACTTCGGAAACTCGTTATTTCTTAGAAGCTTGGCAACCCCTCTCAATGAAAGTGCTTTTCCAGAGTCTGCGCCTAGGGCTACTTGAAGAGGAAACAAACCATAAAGACAAAACTCAGAACTCCTTTATTTTGTCAAGTTTCAAAGAGCTACTACAAACCATGTTGGATTTAGAGTTCCAAATTCATCTATCTATATATGAGAGATCAGAGTGAAACCTAAATATAAAAACTGCTACTGTAGACGAACGCTTCAACATAGAATAACAAAATTTGGTGAGCCAAGGGATATCTGTGTACTGATCATTCCCACCAAGTATCATCAAGATTGGGTGAAAAACTATTGGCTGGTGTTTTGGAAACTCGTTATTTCTTAGAAGCTTGGCAACCCCTCTCAATGAAAGTGCTTTTCCACAGTCTGTGCCTAGGGCTACTTGAAGAGGAAACAAACCATAGAGACAAAACTGAGAACTCCTTTATTTTGACAAGTTTCAAAGAGCTACTACAATCCATGTTGGATTTAGAGTTCCAAATTCATCTATCTATATAGGAGAGAACAGAGAGAAACCTAAATATAAAAACTGCTACTGTAGACGAACGCTTCAACCTAGAAGAACAAAATTTGGTGAGCCAATTGGGATTTGTGTACTGATCATTAGCAACAAGTATCATCAAGATTGGGTGAAAAAATATTTGCTGGTACTTCGGAAACTCGTTATTTCTTAGAAGCTTGGCAACCCCTCTCAATGAAAGTGCTTTTCCACAGTCTGCGCCTAGGGCTACTTGAAGAGGAAACAAACAATAGAGACAAAACTCAGAACTCCTTTATTTTGTCAAATTCAAAGAGCTATTACAAACCATGTTGGATTTAGAGTTCCAAATTCATCTATCTATATATGAGAGAACAGAGTGAAACCTAAATATATAAACGGCTATTGTAGACGAACGCTTCAACCTAGAAGAACAAAATTTGGTGAGCCAAGTGGGTACTGTGTACTGATCATTACCACCAAGTATCATCAAGATTGGGTGAAAAAATATTTGCTTTATTTCGGAAACTCGTTATTTCTTAGAAGCTTGGCAACCCCTCTCAATGAAAGTGGTTTTCCACAGTCTGTGCCTAGGGCTACATGAAGAGGAAACAAACCATAGAAACAAAACTCAGAACTCTTTATTTTGTCAAGTTTCAAAGAGCTACTACAAACCATGTTGGATTTAGAGTTCCAAATTCATCTATCTATATATGAGAGAACAGAGTGAAACCTAAATATAAAAACGGCTATTGTAGACGAACGCTTCAACCTAGAAGAAAAAAATTTGGAGAGCCAAGTGGGTACTGTGTACTGATCATTACCACCAAGTATCATCAAGACTGGGTGAAAAAATATTTGCTTTATTTCGGAAAATCTTTATTTCTTAGAAGCTTGGCAACCCCTCTCAATGAAAGTGGTTTTCCACAGTCTGTGCCTAGGGCTACATGAAGAGGAAACAAACCATAGAAACAAAACTCAGAACTCTTTATTTTGTCAAGTTTCAAAGAGCTACTACAAACCATGTTGGATTTAGATTTCCAAATTCATCTATCTATATATGAGAGAACAGAGGAAACCTAAATATAAAAACTGCTACTGTAGACGAACGCTTCAACCCAGAAGAACAAAATTTGGTGAGCCAAGTGGGATCTGTGTGCTGATCATTACCACCAAGTATCATCAAGATTGGGTGAAAAAATATTTGCTGGTATTTCCGAAACTCGTTATTTCTTAGAAGCTTGGCAACCCCTCTCAATGAAAGTGCTTCCACAGTCTGTGCCTAGGGCTACTTGAAGAGGAAACAAACCATAGAGAAAAAACTGAGAACTCCTTTATTTTGTCAAGTTTCAAAGTGCTACTACAAAACATTTTGGATTTAGAGTTCCAAATTCATATATCTATATAGGAGAGAACAGAGGGAAACCTAAATATAAAAATTTCTACTGTAGTCGAACGCTTCAACCTAGAAGAACACAATTTGGTGAGCCAAGTGGAATTTGTGTACTGATCATTAGCAACCAGTATCATCAAGATTGGGTGACTAAATATTTGCTGGTACTTCGGAAACTCGTTATTTCTTAGAAGCTTGGCAACCCCTCTCAATGAAAGTGCTTTTCCAGAGTCTGCGCCTAGGGCTACTTGAAGAGGAAACAAACCATAAAGACAAAACTCAGAACTCCTTTATTTTGTCAAGTTTCAAAGAGCTACTACAAACCATGTTGGATTTAGAGTTCCAAATTCATCTATCTATATATGAGAGATCAGAGTGAAACCTAAATATAAAAACTGCTACTGTAGACGAACGCTTCAACATAGAATAACAAAATTTGGTGAGCCAAGGGATATCTGTGTACTGATCATTCCCACCAAGTATCATCAAGATTGGGTGAAAAACTATTGGCTGGTGTTTTGGAAACTCGTTATTTCTTAGAAGCTTGGCAACCCCTCTCAATGAAAGTGCTTTTCCACAGTCTGTGCCTAGGGCTACTTGAAGAGGAAACAAACCATAGAGACAAAACTGAGAACTCCTTTATTTTGACAAGTTTCAAAGAGCTACTACAATCCATGTTGGATTTAGAGTTCCAAATTCATCTATCTATATAGGAGAGAACAGAGAGAAACCTAAATATAAAAACTGCTACTGTAGACGAACGCTTCAACCTAGAAGAACAAAATTTGGTGAGCCAATTGGGATTTGTGTACTGATCATTAGCAACAAGTATCATCAAGATTGGGTGAAAAAATATTTGCTGGTACTTCGGAAACTCGTTATTTCTTAGAAGCTTGGCAACCCCTCTCAATGAAAGTGCTTTTCCACAGTCTGCGCCTAGGGCTACTTGAAGAGGAAACAAACAATAGAGACAAAACTCAGAACTCCTTTATTTTGTCAAATTCAAAGAGCTATTACAAACCATGTTGGATTTAGAGTTCCAAATTCATCTATCTATATATGAGAGAACAGAGTGAAACCTAAATATATAAACGGCTATTGTAGACGAACGCTTCAACCTAGAAGAACAAAATTTGGTGAGCCAAGTGGGTACTGTGTACTGATCATTACCACCAAGTATCATCAAGATTGGGTGAAAAAATATTTGCTTTATTTCGGAAACTCGTTATTTCTTAGAAGCTTGGCAACCCCTCTCAATGAAAGTGGTTTTCCACAGTCTGTGCCTAGGGCTACATGAAGAGGAAACAAACCATAGAAACAAAACTCAGAACTCTTTATTTTGTCAAGTTTCAAAGAGCTACTACAAACCATGTTGGATTTAGAGTTCCAAATTCATCTATCTATATATGAGAGAACAGAGTGAAACCTAAATATAAAAACGGCTATTGTAGACGAACGCTTCAACCTAGAAGAAAAAAATTTGGAGAGCCAAGTGGGTACTGTGTACTGATCATTACCACCAAGTATCATCAAGACTGGGTGAAAAAATATTTGCTTTATTTCGGAAAATCTTTATTTCTTAGAAGCTTGGCAACCCCTCTCAATGAAAGTGGTTTTCCACAGTCTGTGCCTAGGGCTACATGAAGAGGAAACAAACCATAGAAACAAAACTCAGAACTCTTTATTTTGTCAAGTTTCAAAGAGCTACTACAAACCATGTTGGATTTAGATTTCCAAATTCATCTATCTATATATGAGAGAACAGAGGAAACCTAAATATAAAAACTGCTACTGTAGACGAACGCTTCAACCCAGAAGAACAAAATTTGGTGAGCCAAGTGGGATCTGTGTGCTGATCATTACCACCAAGTATCATCAAGATTGGGTGAAAAAATATTTGCTGGTATTTCCGAAACTCGTTATTTCTTAGAAGCTTGGCAACCCCTCTCAATGAAAGTGCTTTTCCACAGTCTGTGCCTAGGTCTACTTGAAGAGGAAACAAACCATAGAGACAAAACTGAGAACTCCTTTATTTTGTCAAGTTTCAAAGAGCTACTACAATCCATGTTGGATTTAGAGTTCCAAATTCATCTATCTATATAGGAGAGAACAGAGAGAAACCTAAATATAAAAACTGCTACTGTAGACGAACGCTTCAACCTAGAAGAACAAAATTTGGTGAGCCAAGTGGGATTTGTGTACTGATCATTACCACCAAGTATCATCAAGATTGGGTGAAAAAATATTTGCTGGTATTTCGGAAACTTGTAATTTCTTAGAAGCTTGGCAAACTCTCTCAATGAAAGTGCTTTTCCGCAGTCTGTGCCTAGGGCTACTTGAAGAGGAAACAAACCATAGAGACAAAACTGAGAACTCCTTTATTTTGTCAAGTTTCAAAGAGCTACTACAAACCATGTTGGATTTAGAGTTCCAAATTCATATATCTATATATGAGAGAACAGAGGGAAACCTAAATATAAAAACTGCTACTGTAGGCGAACGCTTCAACCTAGAAGAACACAATTTGGGGAGCCAAGTGGGATTTGTGTACTGATCATTAGCAACCAGTATCATCAAGATTGGGTGAAAAAATATTTGCTGGTACTTCGGAAACTCGTTATTTCTTAGAAGCTTGGCAACCCCTCTCAATGAAAGTGCTTTTCCCGAGTGTGAGCCTAGGGCTACTTGAAGAGGAAACAAACCATAGAGACAAAACTCAGAACTCCTTTATTGTGTCAAGTTTCAAAGAGCTACTACAAACCATGTTGGATTTAGAGTTCCAAATTCATCTATCCATATATGAGAGAACAGAGTGGAACCTAAATATAAAAACGACTACTGTAGACGAACGCTTCAACCTAGAAGAACAAAATTTGGCGAGCTAACTGGTTACTGTGTACTGATCATTACCACCAAGTATCATCAAGATTGGGTGAAAAAATATTTGCTGATATTTCGGAAACTCGTTATTTCTTAGAAGCTTGGCAACCCCTCTCTATGAAAGTGGTTTTCCACAGTCTGTGCCTAGGACTACTTGAATAGGAAACAAACCATAGAAACAAAACTCAGAACTCTTTATTTTGTCAAGTTTCAAAGAGCTACTACAAACCATGTTGGATTTAGAGTTCCAAATTCATCTATCTATATATGAGAGATCAGAGTGAAACCTAAATATAAAAACTGCTACTGTAGACGAACGCTTCAACATAGAATAACAAAATTTGGTGAGCCAAGGGGGATCTGTGTACTGATCATTCCCACCAAGTATCATCAAGATTGGGTGAAAAACTATTGGCTGGTGTTTTGGAAACTCGTTATTTCTTAGAAGCTTGGCAACCCCTCTCAATGAAAGTGCTTTTCCACAGTCTGTGCCTAGGGCTACTTGAAGAGGAAACAAACCATAGAGACAAAACTGAGAACTCCTTTATTTTGACAAGTTTCAAAGAGCTACTACAATCCATGTTGGATTTAGAGTTCCAAATTCATCTATCTATATAGGAGAGAACAGAGAGAAACCTAAATATAAAAACTGCTACTGTAGACGAACGCTTCAACCTAGAAGAACAAAATTTGGTGAGCCAATTGGGATTTGTGTACTGATCATTAGCAACAAGTATCATCAAGATTGGGTGAAAAAATATTTGCTGGTACTTCAGAAACTCGTTATTTCTTAGAAGCTTGGCAACCCCTCTCAATGAAAGTGCTTTTCCACAGTCTGCGCCTAGGGCTACTTGAAGAGGAAACAAACAATAGAGACAAAACTCAGAACTCCTTTATTTTGTCAAATTCAAAGAGCTATTACAAACCATGTTGGATTTAGAGTTCCAAATTCATCTATCTATATATGAGAGAACAGAGTGAAACCTAAATATATAAATGGCTATTGTAGACGAACGCTTCAACCTAGAAGAACAAAATTTGGTGAGCCAAGTGGGTACTGTGTACTGATCATTACCACCAAGTATCATCAAGATTGGGTGAAAAAATATTTGCTTTATTTCGGAAACTCGTTATTTCTTAGAAGCTTGGCAACCCCTCTCAATGAATGTGGTTTTCCACAGTCTGTGCCTAGGGCTACATGAAGAGGAAACAAACCATAGAAACAAAACTCAGAACTCTTTATTTTGTCAAGTTTCAAAGAGCTACTACAAACCATGTTGGATTTAGAGTTCCAAATTCATCTATCTATATATGAGAGAACAGAGTGAAACCTAAATATAAAAACTGCTACTGTAGACGAACGCTTCAACCCAGAAGAACAAAATTTGGTGAGCCAAGTGGGATCTGTGTACTGATCATCAAGATTGGGTGAAAAAATATTTGCTGGTATTTTGGAAACACGTTATTTCTTAGAAGCTTGGCAACCCATCTCAATGAAAGTGCTTCCACAGTCTGTGCCTAGGGCTACGTGAAGAGGAAACAAACCATAGAGACAAAACTGAGAACTACTTTATTTTGTCAAGTTTCAAAGTGCTACTACAATCCATGTTGGATTTAGAGTTCCAAATTCATCTATTTATATAGGAGAGAACAGAGAGAAACCTAAATATAAAAACTGCTACTGTAGACGAACGCTTCAACATAGAAGAACAAAATTTGGTGAGCAAAGTGGGATCTGTGTACTGATCATTACCACCAAGTATCATCAAGATTGGGTGAAAAAATATTTGCTCGTATTTCGGAAACTCGTTATTTCTTAGAATCTTGGCAACCCCTCTCAATGAAATTGCTTTTCCACAGTCTGTGCCTAGGTCTACTTGAAGAGGAAACAAACCATAGAGACAAAACTGAGAACTCCTTTATTTTGTCAAGTTTCAAAGAGCTACTACAATCCATGTTGGATTTAGAGTTCCAAATTCATCTATCTATATAGGAGAGAACAGAGAGAAACCTAAAAATAAAAACTGCTACTGTAGACGAACGCTTCAACCTAGAAGAACAAAATTTGGTGAGCCAAGTGGGATTTGTGTACTGATCATTAGCAACCAGCATCATCAAGATTGGGTGACAAAATATTTGCTGGCACTTCAGAAACTCGTTATTTCTTAGAAGCTTGGCAAGCCCTCTCAATGAAAGTGCTTTTCCAGAGTATGCGCCTAGGGCTACTTGAAGAGGAAACAAACCATAGAGACAAAACTCAGAACTCCTTTATTTTGTCAAGTTTCAAAGAGCTACTACAAACCATTTTGGATATAGAGTTCCAAATTCATCTATCTATATATGAGAGAACAGAGTGAAACCTAAGTATAAAAACGACTACTGTAGACGAACGCTTCAACCTAGAAGAACAAAATTTGGTGAGCCAAGTGGGATCTGTGTACTGATCATTAGCAACATGTATCATCAAGATTGGGTGAAAAAATATTTGCTGGTATTTCGGAAACTCGTTATTTCTTAGAAGCTTGGCAACCCTTCTCAATTAAAGTTCTTTTCCACAGTCTGTTTTTAGGCCTCTTGAAGAGGAAACAAACCATAGAGACAAAACTCAGAACTCCTTTATTTTGTCAAGTTTCAAAGAGCTACTACAATACATGTTGAATTTAGAGTTCCAAATTCATCTATCTATATAGGAGAGAACAGAGAGAAACGTAAATATAAAAACTGCTACTGTTGACGAACGCTTCAACCTAGAAGAACAAAATTTGGTGAGCCAATTGGGATTTGTGTACTGATCATTACCACCAAGTATCATCAAGATTGGGTGAAAAAATATTTGCTGGTATTTCGGAAACTTGTAATTTCTTAGAAGCTTGGCAAACTCTCTCAATGAGAGTGCTTTTCCACAGTCTGTGCCTAGGGCTACTTGAAGAGGAAACAAACCATAGAGACAAAACTGAGAACTCCTTTATTTTGTCAAGTTTCAAAGAGCTACTACAAGCCATGTTGGATTTAGAGTTCCAAATTCATATATCTATATAGGAGAGAACAGAGGGAAACCTAAATATAAAAACTGCTACTGTAGTCGAACGCTTCAACCTAGCAGAACACAATTTGGTGAGCCAAGTGGGATTTGTGTACTGATCATTAGCAACAAGTATCATCAAGATTGGGTGAAAAAATATTTGCTGGTATATCAGAAACTCGATATTTCTTAGAAGCTTGGCAACCCCTCTCAATGAAAGTGCTTTTCCACAGTCTGCGCCTAGGGCTACTTGAAGAGGAAACAAACCATAGAGACAAAACTCAGAACTCCTTTATTTTGTCAAGTTTCAAAGAGCTACTACAAACCATGTTGGATTTAGAGTTCCAAATTCATCTATCTATATATGAGAGAACAGAGAGAAACCTAAATATAAAAACGGCTACTGTAGACGAACGCTTCAACCTAGAAGAACAAAATTTGGTGAGCCAAGTGGGTACTGTGTACTGATCATTACCACCAAGTATCATCAAGATTGGGTGAAAAAATATTTGCTTTATTTCGGAAACTCGTTATTTCTTAGAAGCTTGGCACCCCTCTCAATTAAAGTGGTTTTCCACAGTCTGTGCCTAGGGCTACATGAAGAGGAAACAAACCATAGAAACAAAACTCAGAACTCTTTATTTTGTCAAGTTTCAAAGAGCTACTACAAACCATGTTGGATTTAGAGTTCCAAATTCATCTATCTATATATGAGAGAACAGAGTGAAACCTAAATATAAAAACTGCTACTGTAGACGAATGCTTCAACCTAGAAGAACAAAATTTGGTGAGCCAAGTGGGATCTCTGTACTGATCATTCCCACCAAGTATCATCAAGATGGGGTGAAAAAATATTTGCTGGTATTTCGGAAACTCGTTATTTCTTAGAAGCTTGGCAACCCATCTCAATGAAAGTGCTTCCACAGTCTGTGCCTAGGGCTACGTGAAGAGGAAACAAACCATAGAGACAAAACTGAGAACTCCTTTATTTTGTCAAGTTTCAAAGTGCTACTACAATCCATGTTGGATTTAGAGTTCCAAATTCATCTATCTATATAGGAGAGAACAGAGAGAAACCTAAATATAAAAACTGCTACTGTAGACGAACGCTTCAACCTAGAAGAACAAAATTTGGTGAGCCAAGTGGGATCTGTGTACTGATCATTACCACCAAGTATCATCAAGATTGGGTGAAAAAATATTTGCTGGTATTTCGGAAACTCGTTATTTCTTAGAAGCTTGGCAAGCCCTCTCAATGAAAGTGCTTTTCCAGAGTATGCGCCTAGGGCTACTTGAAGAGGAAACAAACCATAGAGACAAAACTCAGAACTCCTTTATTTTGTCAAGTTTCAAAGAGCTACTACAAACCATTTTGGATATAGAGTTCCAAATTCATCTATCTATATATGAGAGAACAGAGTGAAACCTAAGTATAAAAACGACTACTGTAGACGAACGCTTCAACCTAGAAGAACAAAATTTGGTGAGCCAAGTGGGATCTGTGTACTGATCATTAGCAACATGTATCATCAAGATTGGGTGAAAAAATATTTGCTGGTATTTCGGAAACTCGTTATTTCTTAGAGGCTTGGCAACCCTTCTCAATTAAAGTTCTTTTCCACAGTCTGTTTTTAGGCCTCTTGAAGAGGAAACAAACCATAGAGACAAAAAATAGAACTCCTTTATTTTGTCAAGTTTCAAAGAGCTACTACAATACATGTTGAATTTAGAGTTCCAAATTCATCTATCTATATAGGAGAGAACAGAGAGAAACGTAAATATAAAAACTGCTACTGTTGACGAACGCTTCAACCTAGAAGAACAAAATTTGGTGAGCCAATTGGGATTTGTGTACTGATCATTACCACCAAGTATCATCAAGATTGGGTGAAAAAATATTTGCTGGTATTTCGGAAACTTGTAATTTCTTAGAAGCTTGGCAAACTCTCTCAATGAGAGTGCTTTTCCACAGTCTGTGCCTAGGGCTACTTGAAGAGGAAACAAACCATAGAGACAAAACTCAGAACTCCTTTATTTTGTCAAGTGTCAAAGAGCTACTACAAACCATGTTGGATTTAGAGTTCCAAATTCATCTATCTATATATGAGAGAACAGAGAGAAACCTAAATATAAAAACGGCTACTGTAGACGAACGCTTCAACCTAGAAGAACAAAATTTGGTGAGCCAAGTGGGTACTGTGTACTGATCATTACCACCAAGTATCATCAAGATTGGGTGAAAAAATATTTGCTTTATTTCGGAAAATCGTTATTTCTTAGAAGCTTGGCAACCCCTCTCAATTAAAGTGGTTTTCCACAGTCTGTGCCTAGGGCTACGTGAAGAGGACACAAACCATAGAGACAAAACTGAGAACTCCTTTATTTTGTCAAGTTTCAAAGTGCTACTACAATCCATGTTGGATTTAGAGTTCCAAATTCATCTATCTATATAGGAGAGAACAGAGACAAACCTAAATAAAAAAACTGCTACTGTAGACGAACGCTTCAACCTAGAAGAACAAAATTTGGTGAGCCAAGTGGGATCTGTGTACTGATCATTACCACCAAGTATCATCAAGATTGGGTGAAAAAATATTTGCTGATATTTCGGAAACTCGTTATTTCTTAGAAGCTTGGCAACCCCTCTCAATGAAAGTGCTTTTCCGCAGTCTGTGCCTAGGTCTACTTGAACAGGAAACAAACCATAGAGACAAAACTGAGAACTCCTTTATTTTGTCAAGTTTCAAAGAGCTACTACAATCCATGTTGGATTTAGAGTTCCAAATTCATCTATCTATATAGGAGAGAACAGAGAGAAACCTAAAAATAAAAACTGCTACTGTAGACGAACGCATCAACCTAGAAGAACAAAATTTGGTGAGCCAAGTGGGATTTGTGTACTGATCATTAGCAACCAGTATCATCAAGATTGGGTGAAAAAATATTTGCTGGTACTTCGGAAACTCGTTATTTCTTAGAAGCTTGGCAACCCCTCTCAATGAAAATGCTTTTTCACAGTGGGTGCCTAGTGCTAATTGAAGAGGAAACAATCCTTAGGGACAAAACTGAGAACTCCTTTATTTTGTCAAGTTTCAAAGAGCTACTACAAACCATGTTGGATTTAGAGTTCCAAATTCATCTATCTATAGAGGAGAAAACAGAGGGAAACCTAAATATAAAAACTGCTACTGTAGACGAACGCTTCAACCTAGAAGAACAAAATTTGGTGAGCCAAGTGGGTACTGTGTACTGATCATTACCACCAAGTATCATCAAGATTGGGTGAAAAAATATTTGCTGGTATTTCGGAAAATCGTTATTTCTTAGAAGCTTGGCAACCCCTCTCAATGAAATTGCTTTTCCACAGTCTGTGCCTATGTCTACTTGAAGAGGAAACAAACCATAGAGACAAAACTGAGAACTCCTTTATTTTGTCAAGTTTCAAAGAGCTACTACAAACCATGTTGGATTTAGAGTTCCAAATTCATATATCTATATATGAGAGAACAGAGGGAAACCTAAATATAAAAACTTCTACTGTAGGAGAACTCTTCAACCTAGAAGAACACAATTTGTGGAGCCAAGTGGGATTTGTGTACTGATCATTAGCAACCAGTATCATCAAGATTGGGTGAAAAAATATTTGCTGGTACTTCGGAAAATCGTTATTTCTTAGAAGCTTGGCAACCCCTCTCAATGAAAGTGCTTTTCCCGAGTCTGAGCCTAGGGCTACTTGAAGAGGAAAGAAACCATAGAGACAAAACTCAGAACTCCTTTATTTTGTCAAGTTTCAAAGAGCTACTACAAACCATGTTGGATTTAGAGTTCCAAATTCATCTATCTATATATGAGAGAACAGAGTGGAACCTAAATATAAAAACGACTACTGTAGACAAACGCTTCAACCTAGAAGAACAAAATGTGGTGAGCCAAGTGGTTACTGTGTTCTGATCATTACCACCAAGTATCATCAAGATTGGGTGAAAAAATATTTGCTGATATTTCGGAAACTCGTTATTTCTTAGAAGCTTGGCAACCCCTCTCTATGAAAGTGGTTTTCCACAGTCTGTGCCTAGGAATACTTGAAGAGGAAACAAACCATAGAAACAAAACTCAGAACTCTTTATTTTGTCAAGTTTCAAAGAGCTACTACAAACCATGTTGGATTTAGAGTTCCAAATTCATCTATCTATATATGATAGATCAGAGTGAAACCTAAATATAAAAACTGCTACTGTAGACGAACGCTTCAACCTAGAATAACAAAATTTGGTGAGCCAAGGGGGATCTGTGTACTGATGATTCCCACCAAGTATCATCAAGATTGGGTGAAAAACTATTGGCTGGTATTTTGGAAACTCGTTATTTCTTAGAAGCTTGGCAACCCCTCTCAATGAAAGTGCTTTTCCACAGTCTGTGCCTAGGGCTACTTGAAGAGGAAACAAACCATAGAGACAAAACTGAGAACTCCTTTTTTTTGACAAGTTTCAAAGAGCTACTACAATCCATGTTGGATTTAGAGTTCCAAATTCATCTATCTATATAGGAGAGAACAGAGGGAAACCTAAATATAAAAACTGCTACTGTAGACGAACGCTTCAACCTAGAAGAACAAAATTTGGTGAGCCAATTGGGATTTGGGTACTGATCATTACCACCAAGTATCATCAAGATTGGGTGAAAAAATATTTGCTGGTCTTTTGGAAACTTGTAATTTCTTAGAAGCTTGGCAAACTCTCTCAATGAAAGTGCTTTTCCACAGTCTGTGCCTAGGGCTACTTGAAGAGGAAACAAACCATAGAGACAAAACTGAGAACTCCTTTATTTTGTCAAGTTTCAAAGAGCTACTACAAACCATGTTGGATTTAGAGTTCCAAATTCATATATCTATACAGGAGAGAACAGAGGGAAACCTAAATATAAAAACTGCTACTGTAGACGAACGCTTCAACCTAGAAGAACACAATTTGGTGAGCCAAGTGGGATTTGTGTACTGATCATTAGCAACCAGTATCATCAAGATTGGGTGAAAAAATATTTGCTGGTATTTCAGAAACTCGTTATTTCTTAGAAGCTTGGCAACCCCTCTCAATGAAAGTGCTTTTCCCGAGTCTGAGCCTAGGGCTACTTGAAGAGGAAAGAAACCATAGAGACAAAACTCAGAACTCCTTTATTTTGTCAAGTTTCAAAGAGCTACTACAAACCATGTTGGATTTAGAGTTCCAAATTCATCTATCTATATATGAGAGAACAGAGTGGAACCTAAATATAAAAACGACTACTGTAGACAAACGCTTCAACCTAGAAGAACAAAATTTGGTTAGCCAAGTGGTTACTGTGTTCTGATCATTACCACCAAGTATCATCACGATTGGGTGAAAAAATATTTGCTGATATTTCGGAAACTCATTATTTCTTAGAAGCTTGGCAACCCCTCTCTATGAAAGTGGTTTTCCACAGTCTGTGCCTAGGAATACTTGAAGAGGAAACAAACCATAGAAACAAAACTCAGAACTCTTTATTTTGTCAAGTTTCAAAGAGCTACTACAAACCATGTTGGATTTAGAGTTCCAAATTCATCTATCTATATATGAGAGATCAGAGTGAAACCTAAATATAAAAACTGCTACTGTAGACGAACGCTTCAACCTAGAATAACAAAATTTGGTGAGCCAAGGGGGATCTGTGTACTGATGATTCCCACCAAGTATCATCAAGATTGGGTGAAAAACTATTGGCTGGTATTTTGGAAACTCGTTATTTCTTAGAAGCTTGGCAACCCCTCTCAATGAACGTGCTTTTCCACAGTCTGTGCCTAGGGCTACTTGAAGAGGAAACAAACCATAGAGACAAAACAGAGAACTCCTTTTTTTTGACAAGTTTCAAAGAGCTACTACAATCCATGTTGGATTTAGAGTTCCAAATTCATCTATCTATATAGGAGAGAACAGAGGGAAACCTAAATATAAAAACTGCTACTGTAGACGAACGCTTCAACATAGAAGAACAAAATTTGGTGAGCCAATTGGGATTTGGGTACTGATCATTACCACCAAGTATCATCAAGATTGGGTGAAAAAATATTTGCTGGTCTTTTGGAAACTTGTAATTTCTTAGAAGCTTGGCAAACTCTCTCAATGAAAGTGCTTTTCCACAGTCTGTGCCTAGGGCTACTTGAAGAGGAAACAAACCATAGAGACAAAACTGAGAACTCCTTTATTTTGTCAAGTTTCAAAGAGCTACTACAAACCATGTTGGATTTAGAGTTCCAAATTCATATATCTATACAGGAGAGAACAGAGGGAAACCTAAATATAAAAACTGCTACTGTAGACGAACGCTTCAACCTAGAAGAACACAATTTGGTGAGCCAAGTGGGATTTGTGTACTGATCATTAGCAACAAGTATCATCAAGATTGGGTGAAAAAATATTTGCTGGTATTTCAGAAACTCGTTATTTCTTAGAAGCTTGGCAACCCCTCTCAATGAAAGTGCTTTTCCACAGTCTGTGCCTAGGGCTACTTGAAGAGGAAAGAAACCATAGAGACAAAACTCAGAACTCCTTTATTTTGTCAAGTTTCAAAGAGCTACTACAAACTATGTTGGATTTAGAGTTCCAAATTCATCTATCTATATATGAGAGAACAGAGTGGAACCTAAATATAAAAACGACTACTGTAGACAAACGCTTCAACCTAGAAGAACAAAATTTGGTGAGCCAAGTGGTTACTGTGTTCTGATCATTACCACCAAGTATCATCAAGATTGGGTGAAAAAATATTTGCTGATATTTCGGAAACTCGTTATTTCTTAGAAGCTTGGCAACCCCTCTCTATGAAAGTGGTTTTCCAAAGTCTGTGCCTAGGAATACTTGAAGAGGAAACAAACCATAGAAACAAAACTCAGAACTCTTTATTTTGTCAAGTTTCAAAGAGCTACTACAAACCATGTTGGATTTAGAGTTCCAAATTCATCTATCTATATATGAGAGATCAGAGTGAAACCTAAATATAAAAACTGCTACTGTAGACGAACGCTTCAACCTAGAATAACAAAATTTGGTGAGCCAAGGGGGATCTGTGTACTGATCATTACCACCAAGTATCATCAAGATTGGGTGAAAAAATATTTGCTGGTCTTTTGGAAACTTGTAATTTCTTAGAAGCTTGGCAAACTCTCTCAATGAAAGTGCTTTTCCACAGTCTGTGCCTAGGGCTACTTGAAGAGGAAACAAACCATAGAGACAAAACTGAGAACTCCTTTATTTTGTCAATTTTCAAAGAGCTACTACAAACCATGTTGGATTTAGAGTTCCAAATTCATATATCTATACAGGAGAGAACAGAGGGAAACCTAAATATAAAAACTGCTACTGTAGACGAACGCTTCAACCTAGAAGAACACAATTTGGTGAGCCAAGTGGGATTTGTGTACTGATCATTAGCAACAAGTATCATCAAGATTGGGTGAAAAAATATTTGCTGGTATTTCAGAAACTCGTTATTTCTTAGAAGCTTGGCAACCCCTCTCAATGAAAGTGCTTTTCCACAGTCTGTGCCTAGGGCTACTTGAAGAGGAAAGAAACCATAGAGACAAAACTCAGAACTCCTTTATTTTGTCAAGTTTCAAAGAGCTACTACAAACCATGTTAAATTTAGAGTTCCAAATTCATCTATCTATATATGAGAGAACAGAGTGGAACCTAAATATAAAAACGACTACTGTAGACAAACGCTTCAACCTAGAAGAACAAAATTTGGTGAGCCAAGTGGTTACTGTGTTCTGATCATTACCACCAAGTATCATCAAGATTGGGTGAAAAAATATTTGCTGATATTTCGGAAACTCGTTATTTCTTAGAAGCTTGGCAACCCCTCTCTATGAAAGTGGTTTTCCACAGTCTGTGCCTAGGAATACTTGAAGAGGAAACAAACCATAGAAACAAAACTCAGAACTCTTTATTTTGTCAAGTTTCAAAGAGCTACTACAAACCATGTTGGATTTAGAGTTCCAAATTCATCTATCTATATATGAGAGATCAGAGTGAAACCTAAATATAAAAACTGCTACTGTAGACGAACGCTTCAACCTAGAATAACAAAATTTGGTGAGCCAAGGGGGATCTGTGTACTGATCATTCCCACCAAGTATCATCAAGATTGGGTGAAAAACTATTGGCTGGTATTTTGGAAACTCGTTATTTCTTAGAAGCTTGGCAACCCCTCTCAATGAAAGTGCTTTTCCACAGTCTGTGCCTAGGGCTACTTGAAGAGGAAACAAACCATAGAGACAAAACTGAGAACTCCTTTATTTTGACAAGTTTCAAAGAGCTACTACAATCCATGTTGGATTTAGAGTTCCAAATTCATCTATCTATATAGGAGAGAACAGAGAGAAACCTAAATATAAAAACTGCTACTGTAGACGAACGCTTCAACCTAGAAGAACAAAATTTGGTGAGCCAATTGGGATTTGGGTACTGATCATTACCACCAAGTATCATCAAGATTGGGTGAAAAAATATTTGCTGGTCTTTGGAAACTTGTAATTTCTTAGAAGCTTGGAAACTCTCTCAATGAAAGTGCTTTTCCACAGTCTGTGCCTAGGGCTACTTGAAGAGGAAACAAACCGTAGAGACAAAACTGAGAACTCTTTATTTTGTCAAGTTTCAAAGAGCTACTACAAACCATATTGGATTTAGAGTTCCAAATTCATATATCTATACAGGAGAGAACAGAGGGAAACCTAAATATAAAAACTGCTACTGTAGACGAACGCTTCAACCTAGAAGAACACAATTTGGTGAGCCAAGTGGGATTTGTGTACTGATCATTAGCAACAAGTATCATCAAGATTGGGTGAAAAAATATTTGCTGGTATTTCAGAAACTCGTTATTTCTTAGAAGCTTGGCAACCCCTCTCAATGAAAGTGCTTTTCCACAGTGTGTGCCTAGTGCTAATTGAAGAGGAAACAATCCATAGAGAAAAAATGAGAACTCCTTTATTTTGTCAAGTTTCAAAGAGCTACTACAAACCATGTTGGATTTAGAGTTCCAAATTCATCTATCTATACAGGAGAGAACAGAGGGAAACCTAAATATAAAAACTGCTACTGTAGACGAACGCTTCAACCTACAAGAACATAATTTGGCGAGCCAAATGGGATCTGTGTACTGATCATTAGCAACATGTATCATCAAGATTGGGTGAAAAAATATTTGCTGGTATTTCGGAAACTCGTTATTTCTCAGAAGCTTGGCAACCCCTCTCAATTAAAGTGCTTTTCCACAGTCTGTGCCTAGGCCTCTTGAAGAGGAAACAAACCATAGAGACAAAACTCAGAACTCCTTTATTTTGTCAAGTTTCAAAGAGCTACTACAAACCATGTTGCATTTAGAGTTCCAAATTCATCTATCTATATATGAGAGAACAGAGTGAAACCTAAATATAAAAACGGCTACTGTAGACGAACGCTTCAACCTAGAAGAACAAAATTTGGTGAGCCAAGTGGGTACTGTGTACTGATCATTACCACCAAGTATCATCAAGATTGGGTGAAAAAATATTTGCTGATATTTCGGAAACTCGTTATTTCTTAGAAGCTTGGCCACCCCTCTCAATGAAAGTGGTTTTCCACAGTCTGTGCCTAGGGCTACATGAAGAGGAAACAAACCATAGAAACAAAACTCAGAACTCTTTATTTTGTCAAGTTTCAAAGAGCTACTACAAACCATGTTGGATTTAGAGTTCCAAATTCATCTATCTATATATGAGAGAACAGAGTGAAACCTAAATATAAAAACTGCTACTGTAGACGAACGCTTCAACCTAGAAGAACAAAATTTGGTGAGCCAAGTGGGATCTGTGTACTGATCATTTCCACCAAGTATCATCAAGATTGGGTGAAAAAATATTTGCTGGTATTTCGGAAACTCGTTACTTCTTAGAAGCTTGGCAACCCCTCTCAATGAAAGTGCTTCCACAGTCTGTGCCTAGGGCTACTTGAAGAGGAAACAAACCATAGAGACAAAACTGAGAACTCCTTTATTTTGTCAAGTTTCAAAGAGCTACTACAAACCATGTTGGATTTAGAGTTCCAAATTCATATATCTATATATGAGAGAACAGAGGGAAACCTAAATATAAAAACTTCTACTGTAGGCGAACGCTTCAACCTAGAAAAACACAATTTGGGGAGCCAAGTGGAATTTGTGTACTGATCATTAGCAACGAGTATCATCAAGATTGGGTGAAAAAATATTTGCTGGTATTTCGGAAACTCGTTATTTCTCAGAAGCTTGGCAACCCCTCTCAATTAAAGTGCTTTTCCACAGTCTGTGCCTAGGCCTCTTGAAGAGGAAACAAACCATAGAAACAAAACTCAGAACTCCTTTATTTTGTCAAGTTTCAAAGAGCTACTACAAACCATGTTGCATTTAGAGTTCCAAATTCATCTATCTATATATGAGAGAACAGAGTGAAACCTAAATATAAAAACGGCTACTGTAGACGAACGCTTCAACCTAGAAGAACAAAATTTGGTGAGCCAAGTGGGTACTGTGTACTGATCATTACCACCAAGTATCATCAAGATTGGGTGAAAAAATATTTGCTGATATTTCGGAAACTCGTTATTTCTTAGAAGCTTGGCCACCCCTCTCAATGAAAGTGGTTTTCCACAGTCTGTGCCTAGGGCTACATGAAGAGGAAACAAACCATAGAAACAAAACTCAGAACTCTTTATTTTGTCAAGTTTCAAAGAGCTACTACCAACCATGTTGGATTTAGAGTTCCAAATTCATCTATCTATATATGAGAGAACAGAGTGAAACCTAAATATAAAAACTGCTACTGTAGACGAACGCTTCAACCTAGAAGAACAAAATTTGGTGAGCCAAGTGGGATCTGTGTACTGATCATTTCCACCAAGTATCATCAAGATTGGGTGAAAAAATATTTGCTGGTATTTCGGAAACTCGTTACTTCTTAGAAGCTTGGCAACCCCTCTCAATGAAAGTGCTTCCACAGTCTGTGCCTAGGGCTACTTGAAGAGGAAACAAACCATAGAGACAAAACTGAGAACTCCTTTATTTTGTCAAGTTTCAAAGAGCTACTACAAACCATGTTGGATTTAGAGTTCCAAATTCATATATCTGTATAAGAGAGAACAGAAGGAAACCTAAATATAAAAACTGCTACTGTAGGCGAACGCTTCAACCTAGCAGAACACAATTTGTTGAGCCAAGTGGGATTTGTGTACTGATCATTAACAACAAGTATCATCAAGATTGGGTGAAAAAATATTTGCTGGTATTTCAGAAACTCGTTATTTCTTAGAAGCTTGGCCACCCCTCTCAATGAAAGTGGTTTTCCACAGTCTGTGCCTAGGGCTACATGAAGAGGAAACAAACCATAGAAACAAAACTCAGTACTCTTTATTTTGTCAAGTTTCAAAGAGCTACTACAAACCATGTTGGATTTAGAGTTCCAAAATCATCTATCTATATATGAGAGAACAGAGTGAAACCTAAATATAAAAACTGCTACTGTGGACGAACGCTTCAACCTAGAAGAACAAAATTTGGTGAGCCAAGTGGGATCTGTGTACTGATCATTACCACCAAGTATCATCAAGATTGGGTGAAAAAATATTTGCTGGTATTTCGGAAACTTGTAATTTCTTAGAAGCTTGGCAAACTCTCTCAATGAAAGTGCTTTTCTACAGTCTGTGCCTAGGGCTACTTGAAGAGGAAACAAACCATAGAGACAAAACTGAGAACTCCTTTATTTTGTCAAGTTTCAAAGACCTACTACAAACCATGTTGGATTTAGAGTTCCAAATTCATATATATATATATGAGAGAACAGAGGGAAACCTAAATATAAAAACTTCTACTGTAGGCGAATGCTTCAACCTAGAAGAACAGAATTTGGGGAGCCAAGTGGGATTTGTGTACTGATCATTAGCAACCAGTATCATCAAGATTGGGTGAAAAAATATTTGCTGGTACTTCGGAAACTCGTTATTTCTTAGAAGCTTGGCAACCCCTCTCCATGAAAGTGCTTTTCCCGAGTCTGAGCCTAGGGCTACTTGAAGAGGAAACAAACCATAGAGACAAAACTCAGAACTCCTTTATTTTGTCAAGTTTCAAAGAGCTACTACAAACCATGTTGGATTTATAGTTCCAAATTCATCTATCTATATATGAGAGAACAGAGTGGAACCTAAATATAAAAACGACTACTGTAGACGAACGCTTCAACCTAGAAGAACAAAATTTGGTGAGCCAAGTGGTTACTGTGTACTGATCATTACCACCAAGTATCATCAATATTGGGTGAAAAAATATTTGCTGATATTTCGGAAACTCGTTATTTCTTAGAAGCTTGGCATCCCCTCTCTATGAAAGTGGTTTTCCACAGTCTGTGCCTAGGACTACTTGAAGAGGAAACAAACCATAGAAACAAAACTCAGAACTCTTTATTTTGTCAAGTTTCAAAGAGCTACTACAAACCATGTTGGATTTAGAGTTCCAAATTCATCTATCTATATATGAGAGAACAGAGTGAAACCTAAATATAAAAACTGCTACTGTAGACGAACGCTTCAACCTAGAAGAACAAAATTTGGTGAGCCAAGTGGGATCTGTGTACTGATCATTTCCACCAAGTATCATCAAGATTGGGTGAAAAAATATTTGCTGGTATTTCGGAAACTCGTTACTTCTAGAAGCTTGGCAACCCCTCTCAATGAAAGTGCTTCCACAGTCTGTGCCTAGGGCTACTTGAAGAGGAAACAAACCATAGAGACAAAACTGAGAACTCCTTTATTTTGTCAAGTTTCAAAGAGCTACTACAAACCATGTTGGATTTAGAGTTCCAAATTCATATATCTATATATGAGAGAACAGAGGGAAACCTAAATATAAAAACTTCTACTGTAGGCGAACGCTTCAACCTAGAAAAACACAATTTGGGGAGCCAAGTGGAATTTGTGTACTGATCATTAGCAACGAGTATCATCAAGATTGGGTGAAAAAAATATTTGCTGGTATTTCGGAAACTCGTTATTTCTCAGAAGCTTGGCAACCCCTCTCAATTAAAGTGCTTTTCCACAGTCTGTGCCTAGCCTCTTGAAGAGGAAACAAACCATAGAGACAAAACTCAGAACTCCTTTATTTTGTCAAGTTTCAAAGAGCTACTACAAACCATGTTGCATTTAGAGTTCCAAATTCATCTATCTATATATGAGAGAACAGAGTGAAACCTAAATATAAAAACGGCTACTGTAGACGAACGCTTCAACCTAGAAGAACAAAATTTGGTGAGCCAAGTGGGTACTGTGTACTGATCATTACCACCAAGTATCATCAAGATTGGGTGAAAAAATATTTGCTGATATTTCGGAAACTCGTTATTTCTTAGAAGCTTGGCCACCCCTCTCAATGAAAGTGGTTTTCCACAGTCTGTGCCTAGGGCTACATGAAGAGGAAACAAACCATAGAAACAAAACTCAGAACTCTTTATTTTGTCAAGTTTCAAAGAGCTACTACCAACCATGTTGGATTTAGAGTTCCAAATTCATCTATCTATATATGAGAGAACAGAGTGAAACCTAAATATAAAAACTGCTACTGTAGACGAACGCTTCAACCTAGAAGAACAAAATTTGGTGAGCCAAGTGGGATCTGTGTACTGATCATTTCCACCAAGTATCATCAAGATTGGGTGAAAAAATATTTGCTGGTATTTCGGAAACTCGTTACTTCTTAGAAGCTTGGCAACCCCTCTCAATGAAAGTGCTTCCACAGTCTGTGCCTAGGGCTACTTGAAGAGGAAACAAACCATAGAGACAAAACTGAGAACTCCTTTATTTTGTCAAGTTTCAAAGAGCTACTACAAACCATGTTGGATTTAGAGTTCCAAATTCATATATCTGTATAAGAGAGAACAGAAGGAAACCTAAATATAAAAACTGCTACTGTAGGCGAACGCTTCAACCTAGCAGAACACAATTTGTTGAGCCAAGTGGGATTTGTGTACTGATCATTAACAACAAGTATCATCAAGATTGGGTGAAAAAATATTTGCTGGTATTTCAGAAACTCGTTATTTCTTAGAAGCTTGGCCACCCCTCTCAATGAAAGTGGTTTTCCACAGTCTGTGCCTAGGGCTACATGAAGAGGAAACAAACCATAGAAACAAAACTCAGTACTCTTTATTTTGTCAAGTTTCAAAGAGCTACTACAAACCATGTTGGATTTAGAGTTCCAAAATCATCTATCTATATATGAGAGAACAGAGTGAAACCTAAATATAAAAACTGCTACTGTGGACGAACGCTTCAACCTAGAAGAACAAAATTTGGTGAGCCAAGTGGGATCTGTGTACTGATCATTACCACCAAGTATCATCAAGATTGGGTGAAAAAATATTTGCTGGTATTTCGGAAACTTGTAATTTCTTAGAAGCTTGGCAAACTCTCTCAATGAAAGTGCTTTTCTACAGTCTGTGCCTAGGGCTACTTGAAGAGGAAACAAACCATAGAGACAAAACTGAGAACTCCTTTATTTTGTCAAGTTTCAAAGACCTACTACAAACCATGTTGGATTTAGAGTTCCAAATTCATATATATATATATGAGAGAACAGAGGGAAACCTAAATATAAAAACTTCTACTGTAGGCGAATGCTTCAACCTAGAAGAACAGAATTTGGGGAGCCAAGTGGGATTTGTGTACTGATCATTAGCAACCAGTATCATCAAGATTGGGTGAAAAAATATTTGCTGGTACTTCGGAAACTCGTTATTTCTTAGAAGCTTGGCAACCCCTCTCCATGAAAGTGCTTTTCCCGAGTCTGAGCCTAGGGCTACTTGAAGAGGAAACAAACCATAGAGACAAAACTCAGAACTCCTTTATTTTGTCAAGTTTCAAAGAGCTACTACAAACCATGTTGGATTTATAGTTCCAAATTCATCTATCTATATATGAGAGAACAGAGTGGAACCTAAATATAAAAACGACTACTGTAGACGAACGCTTCAACCTAGAAGAACAAAATTTGGTGAGCCAAGTGGTTACTGTGTACTGATCATTACCACCAAGTATCATCAATATTGGGTGAAAAAATATTTGCTGATATTTCGGAAACTCGTTATTTCTTAGAAGCTTGGCATCCCCTCTCTATGAAAGTGGTTTTCCACAGTCTGTGCCTAGGACTACTTGAAGAGGAAACAAACCATAGAAACAAAACTCAGAACTCTTTATTTTGTCAAGTTTCAAAGAGCTACTACAAACCATGTTGGATTTAGAGTTCCAAATTCATCTATCTATATATGAGAGAACAGAGTGAAACCTAAATATAAAAACTGCTACTGTGGACGAACGCTTCAACCTAGAAGAACAAAATTTGGTGAGCCAAGTGGGATCTGTGTACTGATCATTACCACCAAGTATCATCAAGATTGGGTGAAAAAATATTTGCTGGTATTTCGGAAACTTGTAATTTCTTAGAAGCTTGGCAAACTCTCTCAATGAAAGTGCTTTTCTACAGTCTGTGCCTAGGGCTACTTGAAGAGGAAACAAACCATAGAGACAAAACTGAGAACTCCTTTATTTTGTCAAGTTTCAAAGACCTACTACAAACCATGTTGGATTTAGAGTTCCAAATTCATATATCTATATATGAGAGAACAGAGGGAAACCTAAATATAAAAACTTCTACTGTAGGCGAACGCTTCAACCTAGAAGAACAGAATTTGGGGAGCCAAGTGGGATTTGTGTACTGATCATTAGCAACCAGTATCATCAAGATTGGGTGAAAAAATATTTGCTGGTACTTCGGAAACTCGTTATTTCTTAGAAGCTTGGCAACCCCTCTCCATGAAAGTGCTTTTCCCGAGTCTGAGCCTAGGGCTACTTGAAGAGGAAACAAACCATAGAGACAAAACTCAGAACTCCTTTATTTTGTCAAGTTTCAAAGAGCTACTACAAACCATGTTGGATTTATAGTTCCAAATTCATCTATCTATATATGAGAGAACAGAGTGGAACCTAAATATAAAAACGACTACTGTAGACGAACGCTTCAACCTAGAAGAACAAAATTTGGTGAGCCAAGTGGTTACTGTGTACTGATCATTACCACCAAGTATCATCAATATTGGGTGAAAAAATATTTGCTGATATTTCGGAAACTCGTTATTTCTTAGAAGCTTGGCATCCCCTCTCTATGAAAGTGGTTTTCCACAGTCTGTGCCTAGGACTACTTGAAGAGGAAACAAACCATAGAAACAAAACTCAGAACTCTTTATTTTGTCAAGTTTCAAAGAGCTACTACAAACCATGTTGGATTTAGAGTTCCAAATTCATCTATCTATATATGAGAGAACAGAGTGAAACCTAAATATAAAAACTGCTACTGTGGACGAACGCTTCAACCTAGAAGAACAAAATTTGGTGAGCCAAGTGGGATCTGTGTACTGATCATTCCCACCAAGTATCATCAAGATTGGGTGAAAAAATATTTGCTGGTATTTCGGAAACTTGTAATTTCTTAGAAGCTTGGCAAACTCTCTCAATGAAAGTGCTTTTCCACAGTCTGTGCCTAGGGCTACTTGAAGAGGAAACAAACCATAGACACAAAACTGAGAACTACTTTATTTTGTCACGTTTCAAAGAGCTACTACAAACGATGTTGGATTTAGAGTTCCAAATTCATATATCTATATAGGAGAGAACAGAGGGAAACCTAAATATAAAAACTTCTACTGTAGGCGAACGCTTCAACCTAGAAGAACACAATTTGGTGAGCCAAGTGGGATTTGTGTACTGATAATTAGCAACCAGTATCATCAAGATTGGGTGAAAAAATATTTGCTGGTCTTCGGAAACTCGTTATTTCTTAGAAGCTTGGCAACCCCTCTCAATGAAAGTGCTTTTCCCGAGTCTGCGCCTAGGGCTACTTGAAGAGGAAACAAACCATAGAGACAAAAATCAGAACTCCTTTATTTTGTCAAGTTTCAAAGATCTACTACAAACCATGTTGGATTTAGAGTTCCAAATTCATCTATCTGTATATGAGAGAACAGAGTGGAACCTGAATATAAAAACGACTACTGTAGAAGAACGCTTCAACCTAGAAGAACAAAATTTGGTGAGCCAAGTGGTTACTGTGTACTGATAATTTCCACCAAGTATCATCAAGATTGGGTGAAAAAATATTTGCTGATATTTCGGAAACTCGTTATTTCTTAGAAGCTTGGCAACCCCTCTCAATGAAAGTGTTTTTCCACAGTCTGTGCCTAGGGCTACTTGAAGAGGAAACAAACCATAGAAACAAAACTCAAAACTCTTTATTTTGTCAAGTTTCAAAGAGCTACTACAAACCATGTTGGATTTAGACTTCCAAATTCATCTATCTACATATGAGAGAACAGAGTGAAACCTAAATATAAAAACTGCTACTATAGAAGAACGCTTCAACATAGAAGAACAAAATTGGTGAGCCAAGTGGGATCTGTGTACTGATCATTCCCACCAAGTATCATCAAGATTGGGTGAAAAAATATTTGCTGGTATTTCAGAAACTCGTTATTTCTTAGAAGCTTGGCAACCCCTCTCAATGAAAATGCTTTTCCACAGTCTGTGCCTAGGGCTACTTGAAGAGGAAACTAACCATATAGACAAAACTGAGAACTCCTTTATTTTGTCAAGTTTCAAAGAGCTACTACAATCCATGTTGGATTTAGAGTTCCAAATTCATCTATCTATATAGGAGAGAACAGAGAGAAACCTAAATATAAAAACTGCTACAGTAGACGAACGCTTCAACCTAGAAGAACAAAATTTGGTGAGCCAATTGGGATTTGTGTACTGATCATTACCACCAAGTATCATCAAGATTGGGTGAAAAAATATTTGCTGGTATTTCGGAAACATGTAATTTCTTAGAAGCTTGGCAAACTCTCTCAATTAAAGTGCTTTTCCAGTGTCTGTGCCTAGGGCTACTTGAAGAGGAAACAAACCATAGAGACAAAACTGAGAACTCCTTTATTTTGTCAAGTTTCAAAGAGCTACTACATCCATGTTGGATTTAGAGTTCCAAATTCATATATCTATATAGGAGAGAACAGAGGGAAACCTAAATATAAAAACTGCTACTGTAGGCGAACGCTTCAACCAAGCAGAACACAATTTGGTGAGCCAAGTGGGATTTGTGTAGTGATCATTAGCAACAAGTATCATCAAGATTGGGTGAAAAAATATTTGCTGGTATTTCAGAAACTCGTTATTTCTTAGAAGCTTGGCAACCCATCTCAATGAAAGTGCTTTTCCACAGTGTGTGCCTAGTGCTAATTGAAGAGGAAACAATCCATAGAGAGAAAACTGAGAACTCCTTTATTTTGTCAAGTTTCAAAGAGCTACTACAAACAATGTTGGATTTAGAGTTCGAAATTCATCTATCTATACAGGAGAGAACAAAGGGAAACCTAAATATAAAAACTGCTACTGCAGACGAACGCTTCAACCTAGAAGAAGAAAATTTGGTGAGCCAAGTGGGATCTGTGTACTGATCATTACCACTAAGTATCATCAAGATTGGGTGAAAAAATATTTGCTGGTATTTTGGAAACTCGTTATTTCTTAAAAGCTTGACAACCCCTCTCAATGAAAGTGCTTTTCCACAGTCTGTGCGTAGGGATACTTGAAGAGGAAACAAACCATAGAGACAAAACTGAGAACTCCTTTATTTTGTCATGTTTCAAAGAGCTACTACAAACCATGTGGGATTTAGAGTTCCAAATTCATCTATCTATATAGGAGAGAACAGAGAGAAACCTAAATATGAAAACTGCTACAGTAGACGAACGCTTCAACCTAGAAGAACAAAATTTGGTGAGCCAATTGGGACTTGTGTACTGATCATTAACACCAAGTATCATCAAGATTGGGTGAAAAAATATTTGCTGGTATTTCGGAAACATGTAATTTCTTAGAAGCTTGGCAAACTCTCTCAATGAAAGTGCTTTTCCACAGTCTGTGCCTAGGGCTACTTGAAGAGGAAACAATCCATAGAGACAAAACTGAGAACACCTTTATTTTGTCAAGTTTCAAAGAGCTACTACAAACCATGTTGGATTTAGAGTTCCAAATTCATATATCTATATAGGAGAGAACAGAGGGAAACCCAAATATAAAAACTGCTACTGTAGGCGAACGCTTCAACATAGCAGAACACAATTTGGTGAGCCAAGTGGGATTTCTGTACTGATCATTAGCAACAAGTATCATCAAGATTGGGTGAAAAAATATTTGCTTGTATTTCAGAAACTCGTTATTTCTTAGAAGCTTGGCAACCCCTCTCAATGAAAGTGCTTTTCCACAGTGTGTGCCTAGTGCTAATTGAAGAGGAAACAATCCATAGAGACAAAACTGAGAACTCCTTTATTTTGTCAAGTTTCAAGGAGCTACTACAAACCACGTTGGTTTTAGAGTTCCAAATTCATCTATCTATACAGGAGAGAACAGAGGGAAACCTAAATATAAAAACTGCTACTGTAGACGAACGCTTCAACCTAGAAGAACATAATTTGGTGAGCCAAGTGGGATCTGTGTACTGATCATTAGCAACATGTATCATCAAGTTTGGGTTAAAAAATATTTGCTGGTATTTCGGAAACTCGTTATTTCTCAGAAGCTTGGCAACCCCTCTCAATTAAAGTGCTTTTCCACAGTCTGTGCCTAGGCCTCTTGAAGAGGAAACAAACCATAGAGACAAAACTCAGAACTCCTTTATTTTGTCAAGTTTCAAAGAGCTACTACAAACCATGTTGGATTTAGAGTTCCAAATTCATCTATCTATATATGAGAGAACAGTGTGAAACCTAAATATAAAAACTGCTACTGTAGACGAACGCTTCAACCTAGAAGAAGAAAATTTGTTGAGCCAAGTGGGATCAGTGTACTGATCATTACCACCAAGTATCATCAAGATTGGGTGAAAAAATATTTGCTGGTATTTTGGAAACTCGTTATTTATTAAAAGCTTGACAACCCCTCTCAATGAAAGTGCTTTTCCACAGTCTGTGCGTAGGGATACATGAAGAGGAAACAAACCATAGAGACAAAACTGAGAACTCCTTTATTTTGTCAAGTTTCAAAGAGCTACTACAATCCATGTTGGATTTAGAGTTCCAAATTCATCTATCTATATAGGAGAGAACAGAGAGAAACCTAAATATAAAAACTGCTACTGTAGACGAACGCTTCAACCTAGCAGAACACAATTTGGTGAGCCAAGTGGGATTTGTGTACTGATCATTAGCAACAAGTATCATCAAGATTGGCTGAAAAAATATTTGCTGGTATTTCAGAAACTCGTTATTTCTTAGAAGCTTGGCAACCCCTCTCAATGAAAGTGCTTTTCCACAGTGTGTGCCTAGTGCTAATTGAAGAGGAAACAATCCATAGAGAGAAAACTCAGAACTCCTTTATTTTGTCAAGTTTCAAAGAGCTACTACAAACCACGTTGGATTTAGAGTTCCAAATTCATCTATCTATACAGGAGAGAACAGAGGGAAACCTAAATATAAAAACTGCTACTGTAGACGAACGCTTCAACCTAGAAGTACAAAATTTGGTGAGCCAAGTGGGATCTGTGTATTGATCATTAGCAACATGTATCATCAAGATAGGGTGAAAAAATATTTGCTGGTACTTCAGAAACTCGTTATTTCTTAGAAGCTTGGCAACCCCTCTCAATGAAAGTGCTTTTCCAGAGTCTGCGCCTAGGGCTACTTGAAGAGGAAACAAACCATATAGACAAAACTGAGAACTCCTTTATTTTGTCAAGTTTCAAAGAGCTACTACAAACCATGTTGGATTTAGATTCCAAATTCATCTATCTATTTATGAGAGAACAGAGTGAAACCTAAATATAAAAACGACTACTGTAGACGAACGCTTAAAACTAGAAGAACAAAATTTGGTGAGCCAAGTGGGATCTGTGTACTGATCATTCCCACCAAGTATCATCAAGATTGGGTGAAAAAATATTTGCTGGTATTTCGGAAACTCGTTATTTCTTAGAAGCTTGGCAACACCTCTCAATGAAAGTGGTTTTCCACAGTCTGTGCCTAGGGCTATTTGAAGAGGAAACAAACCATAGAGACAAATCTCAGAACTTCTTTATTTTGTCAAGTTTCATAGAGCTACTACAAACCATGTTGGATTTAGAGTTCCAAATTCATCTATCTATACAGGAGAGAACAGAGTGAAACCTAAATATAAAAACTGCTACTGTAGACGAACGCTTCAGCCTAGAAGAAAAAAATTTGGTGAGCCAAGTGGGATTTGTGTACTGATCATTAGCAATAAGTATCATCAAGATTGGGTGAAAAAATATTTGCTGGTATTTCAGAAACTCGTTATTTCTTAAAAGCTTGACAACCCCTCTCAATGAAAGTGCTTTTCCACAGTCTGTGCGTAGGGATACTTGAAGAGGAAACAAACCATAGAGACAAAACTGAGAACTCCTTTATTTTGTCAAGTTTCAAAGAGCTACTACAAACCATGTTGGATTTAGAGTTCCAAATTCATCTATCTATATAGGAGAGAACAGAGAGAAACCTAAATATGAAAACTGCTACAGTAGACGAACGCTTCAACCTAGAAGATCAAAATTTGGTGAGCCAATTGGGACTTGTGTACTAATCATTAACACCAAGTATCATCAAGATTGGGTGAAAAAATATTTGCTGGTATTTCGGAAACATGTAATTTCTTAGAAGCTTGGCAAACTCTCTCAATGAAAGTGCTTTTCCACAGTCTGTGCCTAGGGCTACTTGAAGAGGAAACAATCCATAGAGACAAAACTGAGAACACCTTTATTTTGTCAAGTTTCAAAGAGCTACTACAAACCATGTTGGATTTAGAGTTCCAAATTCATATATCTATATAGGAGAGAACAGAGGGAAACCCAAATATAAAAACTGCTACTGTAGGCGAACGCTTCAACACAGCAGAACACAATTTGGTGAGCCAAGTGGGATTTCTGTACTGATCATTAGCAACAAGTATCATCAAGATTGGGTGAAAAAATATTTGCTTGTATTTCAGAAACTCGTTATTTCTTAGAATCTTGGCAACCCCTCTCAATGAAAGTGCTTTTCCACAGTGTGTGCCTAGTGCTAATTGAAGAGGAAACAATCCATAGAGACAAAACTGAGAACTCCTTTATTTTGTCAAGTTTCAAAGAGCTACTACAAACCATGTTGGATTTAGAGTTCCAAATTCATCTATCTATACAGGAGAGAACAGAGGGAAACCTAAATATAAAAACTGCTACTGTAGACGAACGCTTCAACCTAGAAGAACATAATTTTGGTGAGCCAAGTGGGATCTGTGTACTGATCATTAGCAACATGTATCATCAAGTTTGGGTTAAAAAATATTTGCTGGTATTTCGGAAACTCGTTATTTCTCAGAAGCTTGGCAACCCCTCTCAATTAAAGTGCTTTTCCACAGTCTGTGCCTAGGCCTCTTGAAGAGGAAACAAACCATTGAGACAAAACTCAGAACTCCTTTATTTTGTCAAGTTTCAAAGAGCTACTACAAACCATGTTGGATTTAGAGTTCCAAATTCATCTATCTATATATGAGAGAACAGTGTGAAACCTAAATATAAAAACTGCTACTGTAGACGAACGCTTCAACCTAGAAGAAGAAAATTTGGTGAGCCAAGTGGGATCAGTGTACTGATCATTACCACCAAGTATCATCAAGATTGGGTGAAAAAATATTTGCTGGTATTTTGGAAACTCGTTATTTATTAAAAGCTTGACAACCCCTCTCAATGAAAGTGCTTTTCCACAGTCTGTGCGTAGGGATACTTGAAGAGGAAACAAACCATAGAGACAAAACTGAGAACTCCTTTATTTTGTCAAGTTTCAAAGAGCTACTACAATCCATGTTGGATTTAGAGTTCCAAATTCATCTATCTATATAGGAGAGAACAGAGAGAAACCTAAATATAAAAACTGCTACTGTAGACGAACGCTTCAACCTAGCAGAACACAATTTGGTGAGCCAAGTGGGATTTGTGTACTGATAATTAGCAACAAGTATCATCAAGATTGGGTGAAAAAATATTTGCTGGTATTTCAGAAACTCGTTATTTCTTAGAAGCTTGGCAACCCCTCTCAATTAAAGTGCTTTTCCACAGTGTGTGCCTAGTGCTACTTGAAGAGGAAACAAACCATAGAGACAAAACTGAGAACTCCTTTATTTTGTCAAGTTTCAAAGAGCTACTACAAACCATGTTGGATTTAGAGTTCCAAATTCATCTATCTATACAGGAGAGAACAGAGGGAAACCTAAATATAAAAACTGCTACTGTAGACGAACGCTTCAACCTAGAAGAACAAAATTTGGTGAGCCAAGTGGGATCTGTGTACTGCTCATTACCGACAAGTATCATCAAGATTGGGTGAAAAAATATTTCCTGGTACTTCGGAAACTCGTTATTTCTTAGAAGCTTGGCAACACCTCTCAATGAAAGTGGTTTTCCACAGTCTGTGCCTAGATCTATTTGAAGAGGAAACAAACCATAGAGACAAATCTCAGAACTTCTTTATTTTGTCAAGTTTCATAGAGCTACTACAAACCATGTTGGATTTAGAGTTCCAAATTCATCTATCTATATATGAGAGAACAGTGTGAAACCTAAATATAAAAACTGCTACTGTAGACGAACGCTTCAACCTAGAAGAAGAAAATTTGGTGAGCCAAGTGGGATCTGTGTACTGATCATTACCACCAAGTATCATCAAGATTGGGTGAAAAAATATTTGCTGGTATTTTGGAAACTCGTTATTTATTAAAAGCTTGACAACCCCTCTCAATGAAAATGCTTTTCCACAGTCTGTGCGTAGGGATACTTGAAGAGGAAACAAACCATAGAGACAAAACTGAGAACTCCTTTATTTTGTCAAGTTTCAAAAAGCTACTACAATCCATGTTGGATTTAGAGTTCCAAATTCATCTATCTATATAGGAGAGAACAGAGAGAAACCTAAATATAAAAACTGCTACTGTAGACGAACGCTTCAACCTAGCAGAACACAATTTGGTGAGCCAAGTGGGATTTGTGTACTGATCATTAGCAACAAGTATCATCAAGATTGGCTGAAAAAATATTTGCTGGTATTTCAGAAACTCGTTATTTCTTAGAAGCTTGGCAACCCCTCTCAATGAAAGTGCTTTTCCACAGTGTGTGCCTAGTGCTAATTGAAGAGGAAACAATCCATAGAGAGAAAACTCAGAACTCCTTTATTTTGTCAAGTTTCAAAGAGCTACTACAAACCACGTTGGATTTAGAGTTCCAAATTCATCTATCTATACAGGAGAGAACAGAGGGAAACCTAAATATAAAAACTGCTACTGTAGACGAACGCTTCAACCTAGAAGTACAAAATTTGGTGAGCCAAGTGGGATCTGTGTATTGATCATTAGCAACATGTATCATCAAGATAGGGTGAAAAAATATTTGCTGGTACTTCAGAAACTCGTTATTTCTTAGAAGCTTGGCAACCCCTCTCAATGAAAGTGCTTTTCCAGAGTCTGCGCCTAGGGCTACTTGAAGAGGAAACAAACCATATAGACAAAACTGAGAACTCCTTTATTTTGTCAAGTTTCAAAGAGCTACTACAAACCATGTTGGATTTAGATTCCAAATTCATCTATCTATTTATGAGAGAACAGAGTGAAACCTAAATATAAAAACGACTACTGTAGACGAACGCTTAAAACTAGAAGAACAAAATTTGGTGAGCCAAGTGGGATCTGTGTACTGATCATTCCCACCAAGTATCATCAAGATTGGGTGAAAAAATATTTGCTGGTATTTCGGAAACTCGTTATTTCTTAGAAGCTTGGCAACACCTCTCAATGAAAGTGGTTTTCCACAGTCTGTGCCTAGGGCTATTTGAAGAGGAAACAAACCATAGAGACAAATCTCAGAACTTCTTTATTTTGTCAAGTTTCATAGAGCTACTACAAACCATGTTGGATTTAGAGTTCCAAATTCATCTATCTATACAGGAGAGAACAGAGTGAAACCTAAATATAAAAACTGCTACTGTAGACGAACGCTTCAGCCTAGAAGAAAAAAATTTGGTGAGCCAAGTGGGATTTGTGTACTGATCATTAGCAATAAGTATCATCAAGATTGGGTGAAAAAATATTTGCTGGTATTTCAGAAACTCGTTATTTCTTAAAAGCTTGACAACCCCTCTCAATGAAAGTGCTTTTCCACAGTCTGTGCGTAGGGATACTTGAAGAGGAAACAAACCATAGAGACAAAACTGAGAACTCCTTTATTTTGTCAAGTTTCAAAGAGCTACTACAAACCATGTTGGATTTAGAGTTCCAAATTCATCTATCTATATAGGAGAGAACAGAGAGAAACCTAAATATGAAAACTGCTACAGTAGACGAACGCTTCAACCTAGAAGATCAAAATTTGGTGAGCCAATTGGGACTTGTGTACTAATCATTAACACCAAGTATCATCAAGATTGGGTGAAAAAATATTTGCTGGTATTTCGGAAACATGTAATTTCTTAGAAGCTTGGCAAACTCTCTCAATGAAAGTGCTTTTCCACAGTCTGTGCCTAGGGCTACTTGAAGAGGAAACAATCCATAGAGACAAAACTGAGAACACCTTTATTTTGTCAAGTTTCAAAGAGCTACTACAAACCATGTTGGATTTAGAGTTCCAAATTCATATATCTATATAGGAGAGAACAGAGGGAAACCCAAATATAAAAACTGCTACTGTAGGCGAACGCTTCAACACAGCAGAACACAATTTGGTGAGCCAAGTGGGATTTCTGTACTGATCATTAGCAACAAGTATCATCAAGATTGGGTGAAAAAATATTTGCTTGTATTTCAGAAACTCGTTATTTCTTAGAAGCTTGGCAACCCCTCTCAATGAAAGTGCTTTTCCACAGTGTGTGCCTAGTGCTAATTGAAGAGGAAACAATCCATAGAGACAAAACTGAGAACTCCTTTATTTTGTCAAGTTTCAAAGAGCTACTACAAACCATGTTGGATTTAGAGTTCCAAATTCATCTATCTATACAGGAGAGAACAGAGGGAAACCTAAATATAAAAACTGCTACTGTAGACGAACGCTTCAACCTAGAAGAACATAATTTTGGTGAGCCAAGTGGGATCTGTGTACTGATCATTAGCAACATGTATCATCAAGTTTGGGTTAAAAAATATTTGCTGGTATTTCGGAAACTCGTTATTTCTCAGAAGCTTGGCAACCCCTCTCAATTAAAGTGCTTTTCCACAGTCTGTGCCTAGGCCTCTTGAAGAGGAAACAAACCATTGAGACAAAACTCAGAACTCCTTTATTTTGTCAAGTTTCAAAGAGCTACTACAAACCATGTTGGATTTAGAGTTCCAAATTCATCTATCTATATATGAGAGAACAGTGTGAAACCTAAATATAAAAACTGCTACTGTAGACGAACGCTTCAACCTAGAAGAAGAAAATTTGGTGAGCCAAGTGGGATCAGTGTACTGATCATTACCACCAAGTATCATCAAGATTGGGTGAAAAAATATTTGCTGGTATTTTGGAAACTCGTTATTTATTAAAAGCTTGACAACCCCTCTCAATGAAAGTGCTTTTCCACAGTCTGTGCGTAGGGATACTTGAAGAGGAAACAAACCATAGAGACAAAACTGAGAACTCCTTTATTTTGTCAAGTTTCAAAGAGCTACTACAATCCATGTTGGATTTAGAGTTCCAAATTCATCTATCTATATAGGAGAGAACAGAGAGAAACCTAAATATAAAAACTGCTACTGTAGACGAACGCTTCAACCTAGCAGAACACAATTTGGTGAGCCAAGTGGGATTTGTGTACTGATAATTAGCAACAAGTATCATCAAGATTGGGTGAAAAAATATTTGCTGGTATTTCAGAAACTCGTTATTTCTTAGAAGCTTGGCAACCCCTCTCAATTAAAGTGCTTTTCCACAGTGTGTGCCTAGTGCTACTTGAAGAGGAAACAAACCATAGAGACAAAACTGAGAACTCCTTTATTTTGTCAAGTTTCAAAGAGCTACTACAAACCATGTTGGATTTAGAGTTCCAAATTCATCTATCTATACAGGAGAGAACAGAGGGAAACCTAAATATAAAAACTGCTACTGTAGACGAACGCTTCAACCTAGAAGAACAAAATTTGGTGAGCCAAGTGGGATCTGTGTACTGCTCATTACCGACAAGTATCATCAAGATTGGGTGAAAAAATATTTCCTGGTACTTCGGAAACTCGTTATTTCTTAGAAGCTTGGCAACACCTCTCAATGAAAGTGGTTTTCCACAGTCTGTGCCTAGATCTATTTGAAGAGGAAACAAACCATAGAGACAAATCTCAGAACTTCTTTATTTTGTCAAGTTTCATAGAGCTACTACAAACCATGTTGGATTTAGAGTTCCAAATTCATCTATCTATATATGAGAGAACAGTGTGAAACCTAAATATAAAAACTGCTACTGTAGACGAACGCTTCAACCTAGAAGAAGAAAATTTGGTGAGCCAAGTGGGATCTGTGTACTGATCATTACCACCAAGTATCATCAAGATTGGGTGAAAAAATATTTGCTGGTATTTTGGAAACTCGTTATTTATTAAAAGCTTGACAACCCCTCTCAATGAAAATGCTTTTCCACAGTCTGTGCGTAGGGATACTTGAAGAGGAAACAAACCATAGAGACAAAACTGAGAACTCCTTTATTTTGTCAAGTTTCAAAAAGCTACTACAATCCATGTTGGATTTAGAGTTCCAAATTCATCTATCTATATAGGAGAGAACAGAGAGAAACCTAAATATAAAAACTGCTACAGTAGACGAACGCTTCAACCTAGAAGAACAAAATTTGGTGAGCCAATTGGGATTTGTGTACTGATCATTACCACCAAGTATCATCAAGATTGGGTGAAAAAATATTTGCTGGTATTTCAGAAACTCGTTATTTCTTAGAAGCTTGGCAACCCCTCTCAATGAAAGTGCTTTTCAACAGTGTGTGCCTAGTGCTAATTGAAGAGGAAACAATCCATAGAGAGAAAACTGAGAACTCCTTTATTTTGTCAAGTTTCAAAGAGCTACTACAAACAATGTTGGATTTAGAGTTCCAAATTCATCTATCTATACAGGAGAGAACAGAGGGAAACCTAAATATAAAAACTGCTACTGTAGACGAACGCTTCAACCTAGAAGAACAAAATTTGGTGAGCCAAGTGGGATCTGTGTACTGATCATTAGCAACAAGTATCATCAAGATTGGGTGAAAAAATATTTGCTGGTATTTCAGAAACTCGTTATTTCTTAGAAGCTTGGCAACCCCTCACAATGAAAGTGCTTTTCCACAGTGTGTGCCTAGTGCTACTTGAAGAGGAAACAAACCATATAGACATAACTGAGAACTCCTTTATTTTGTCAAGTTTCAAAGAGCTACTACAAACCATGTTGGATTTAGATTCCAAATTCATCTATCTATATATGAGAGAACAGAGTGAAACCTAAATATAAAAACGACTACTGTAGACGAACGCTTAAAACTATAAGAACAAAATTTGGTGAGCCAAGTGGGATCTGTGTACTGATCATTCCCACCAAGTATCATCAAGATTGGGTGAAAAAATATTTGCTGGTATTTCGGAAACTCGTTATTTCTTAGAAGCTTGGCAACACCTCTCAATGAAAGTGCTTTTCCACAGTGTGTGCCTAGTGCTAATTGAAGAGGAAACAATCCATAGAGACAAAACTGAGAACTCCTTATTTTGTCAAGTTTCAAAGAGCTACTACAAACCATGTTGGATTTAGAGTTCCAAATTCATCTATCTATATATGAGAGAACAGAGTGAAACCTAAATATAAAAACTGCTACTGTAGAAAAACGCTTCAACCTAGCAGAACACAATTTGGTGAGCCAAGTGTGATTTGTGTACTGATCATTAGCAACAAGTATCATCAAGATTGGGTGAAAAAATATTTGCTGGTATTTCAGAAACTCGTTATTTCTTAGAAGCTTGGCAACCCCTCTCAATGAAAGTGCTTTTCCACAGTGTGTGCCTAGTGCTAATTGAAGAGGAAACAATCCATAGAGACAAAACTGAGAACTCCTTATTTTGTCAAGTTTCAAAGAGCTACTACAAACCATGTTGGATTTAGAGTTCCAAATTAATCTATCTATACAGGAGAGAACAGAGGGAAACCTAAATATAAAAACTGCTACTGTAGACGAACGCTTCAACCTAGAAGAACAAAATTTGGTGAGCCAAGTGGGATCTGTGTACTGATCATTAGCAACAAGTATCATCAAGATTGGGTGAAAAAATATTTGCTGGTACTTCGGAAACTCGTTATTTCTTAGAAGCTTGGCAACCCCTCTCAATGAAAGTGCTTTTCCAGAGTCTGCGCCTAGGGCTACTTGAAGAGGAAACAAACCATATAGACAAAACTCAGAACTCCTTTATTTTGTCAAGTTTCAAAGAGCTACTACAAACCATGTTGGATTTAGATTCCAAATTCATCTATCTATATATGAGAGAACAGAGTGAAACCTAAATATAAAAACGACTACTGTAGACGAACGCTTCAAACTAGAAGAACAAAATTTGGTGAGCCATGTGGGATCTGTGTACTGATCATTCCAACCAAGTATCATCAAGATTGGGTGAAAAAATTTTTGCTGGTATTTCGGAAACTCGTTATTTCTTAGAAGCTTGGCAACACCTCTCAATGAAAGTGGTTTTCCACAGTCTGTGCCTAGGGCTATTTGAAGAGGAAACAAACCATAGAGACAAATCTCAGAACTTCTTTATTTTGTCAAGTTTCATAGAGCTACTACAAACCATGTTGGATTTAGAGTTCCAAATTCATCTATCTATATATGAGAGAACAGAGTGAAACCTAAATATAAAAACTGCTACTGTAGACGAACGCTTCAACCTAGAAGAACAAAATTTGGTGAGCCAAGTGGGATTTGTGTACTGATCATTAGCAATAAGTATCATCAAGATTGGGTGAAAAAATATTTGCTGGTATTTCAGAAACTCGTTATTTCTTAGAAGCTTGGCAACCCCTCTCAATGAAAGTGCTTTTCCACAGTGTGTGCCTAGTGCTACTTGAAGAGGAAACAAACCATAGAGAAAAAACTGAGAACTCCTTTATTTTGTCAAGTTTCAAAGAGCTACTACAAACCATGTTGGATTTAGAGTTCCAAATTCATCTATCTATACAGGAGAGAACAGAGGGAAACCTAAATATAAAAACTGCTACTGTAGACGAACGCTTCAACCTAGAAGAACAAAATTTGGTGAGCCAAGTGGGATCTGTGTACTGATCATTAGCAACAAGTATCATCAAGATTGGGTGAAAAAATATTTGCTGGTACTTCGGAAACTCGTTGTTTCTTAGAAGCTTGGCAAACCCTCTCAATGAAAGTGCTTTTCCAGAGTCTGCGCCTAGGGCTACTAGAAGAGGAAACAAACCATAGAGACAAAACTGAGAACTCCTTTATTTTGTCAAGTTTCAAAGAGCTACTACAAACCATGTTGGATTTAGAGTTCCAAATTCATCTATCTATATATGAGAGAACAGAGTGAAACCTAAATATAAAAACGACTACTGTAGACGAACGCTTCAAACTAGAAGAACAAAATTTGGTGAGCCAACTGGGATCTGTGTACTGATCATTCCCACCAAGTATCATCAAGATTGGGTGAAAAAATATTTGCTGGTATTTCGGAAACTCGTTATTTCTTAGAAGCTTGGCAACACCTCTCAATGAAAGTGGTTTTCCACAGTCTGTGCCTAGGGCTAATTGAAGAGGAAACAAAACATAGAGACAAATCTCAGAACTCCTTTATTTTGTCAAGTTTCATAGAGCTACTACAAACCATGTTGGATTTAGAGTTCCAAATTCATCTATCTATATATTAGAGAACAGAGTGAAACCTAAATGTAAAAACTGCTACAGTAGACGAACGCTTCAACCTAGAAGAACAAAATTGGTGGAGCCAAGTGGGATCTGTGTACTGATCTTTAGCAACATGTATCATAAAGATTGGGTGAAAAAATATTTGCTGGTATTTCGGAAACTTGTTATTTTTTAGAAGCTTCTCAACAATTCTCAATTAAAGTTCTTTTCCACAGTCTGTGCCTAGGCCTTTTGAAGAGGAAACAAACCATAGAGACAAAACTCAGAACTCCTTTATTTTGTCAAGTTTCAAAGAGCTACTACAAACCATGTTGGATTTAGAGTTCCAAATTCATCTATCTATATATGAGAGAACAGAGTGAAACCTAAATATAAAAACTGCTACTGTAGACGAACGCTTCAACCTAGAACAAAATTTGGTGAGCCAAATGGGATCTGTGTACTGATCATTACCACCAAGTATCATCAAGATTGGGTGAAAAAATATTTGCTGGTATTTTGGAAACTCGTTATTTCTTAGAAACTTGGCAACCCATCTCAATGAAAGTGCTTTTCCACAGTCTGTGCCTAGGGATACTTGAAGAGGAAACAAACAATAGAGACAAAACTGAGAACTCCTTTATTTTGTCAAGTTTCAAAGAGCTACTACAATCCATGTTGGATTTAGAGTTCCAAATTCATCTATCTATATAGGAGAGAACAGAGAGAAACCTAAATATAAAAACTGCTACTGTAGACGAACGCTTCAACCTAAAAGAACAAAATTGGGTGAGCCAATTGGGATTTGTGTACTGATCATTACCACGAAGTATCATCAAGATTGGGTGAAAAAATATTTGTTGGTATTTCGGAAACTTGTAATTTCTTAGAAGCTTGGCAAACTCTCTCAATGAAAGTTCTTTTCCACAGTCTGTGCCTAGGGCTACTTGAAGAGGAAACAAACCATAGAGACAAAACTGAGAACTCCTTTATTTTGTCAAGTTTCAAAGAGCTACTACAAACCATTTTGGATTTAGAGTTCCAAATTCATATGTCTATATGGGAGAGAACAGAGGGAAACCTAAATATAAAAACTGCTACTGTTGGCGAACGCTTCAACCAAGCAGAACACAATTTGGTGAGCCAAGTGGGATTTGTGTACTGATTATTACCACCAAATATAATCAAGATTGGTTGAAAAAATATTTGCTGGTATTTCAGAAACTCGTTATTTCTTAGAAGCTTGGCAACCCCTCTCAATTAAAATGCTTTTCCACAGTGTGTGCCTAGTGCTAATTGAAGAGGAAACAATCCATAGAGACAAAACTGACAACTCCTTTATTTTGTCAAGTTTCAAAGAGCTACTACAAACCATGTTGGATTTAGAATTCCAAATTCATCTATCTATATATGAGAGAACAGAGTGAAACCTAAATATAAAAACAACTACTGTAGACGAACACTTCAAACTAGAAGAACAAAATTTGGTGAGCCAACTGGGATCTGTGTAGTGATCATTCCCACCAAGTATCATCAAGATTGGGTGAAAAAATATTTGCTGGTATTTCGGAAACTCGTTATTTCTTAGAAGCTTGGCAACCCCTCTCAATGAAAGTGCTTTTCCACAGTCTGTGCCTAGGGCTATTTGAAGAGGAAACAAACCATAGAGACAAATATCAGAACTCCTTTATTTTGTCAAGTTTCATAGAGCTACTACAAACCATGTTGGATTTAGAGTTCCAAATTCATCTATCTATATATGAGAGAACAGAGTGAATCCTAAATATAAAAACTGCTACTGTAGATGAACGCTTCAACCTAGAAGAACAAAATTTGGTTAGCCAAATGGGATCTGTGTACTGATCATTACCACAAAGTATCATCAAGATTGGGTGAAAAAATATTTGCTGGTATTTTGGAAACCCGTTATTTCCTTGAAACTTGACAACCCATCTCAATGAAAGTGCTTTTCCACAGTCTGTGCCTAGGGATACTTGAAGAGGAAACAAACAATAGAGACAAAACTGAGAACTCCTTTATTTTGTCAAGTTTCAAAGAGCTACTACAATCCATTTTGAATTTAGAGTTCCAAATTCATCTATCTATATAGGAGAGAACAGAGAGAAACCTAAATATAAAAACTGCTACTGTAATCGAACGCTTCAACCTAGAAGAACAAAATTGGGTGAGCCAATTGGGATTTGTGTACTGATCATTACCACCAAGTATCATCAAGATTGGGTGAAAAAATATTTGCTGGTATTTCGGAAACTTGTAATTTCTTAGAAGCTTGGCAAACTCTCTCAATGAAAGTGCTTTTCCACAGTCTGTGCCTAGGGCTACTTGAAGAGGAAACAAACCATAGAGACAAAACTGAGAACTCCTTAATTTTGTCAAGTTTCAAAGAGCTACTACAAACCATGTTGGATTTAGAGTTCCAAATTCATATGTCTATATAGGAGAGAACATAGGGAAACCTAAATATAAAAACTGCTACTGTAGGCGAACGCTTCAACCTAGAAGAACACAATTTGGTGAGCCAAGTGGGATTTGTGTACTGATCATTAGCACCAAGTATCATCAAGATTGGGTGAAAAAATATTTGCTGGTATTTCAGAAACTCCTTATTTCTTAGAAGCTTGGCAACCCCTCTCAATGAAAGTGCTTTTCCACAGTGTGTGCCTAGTGCTAATTGAAGAGGAAACAATCCCTAGAGACAAAACTAAGAACTCCTTTATTTTGTCAAGTTTCAAAGAGCTACTACAAACCATGTTGGATTTAGAGTTCCAAATTCATCTTTCTATATAGAAGAGAACAGAGGGAAACCTAAATATAAAAACTGCTACTGTAGAAGAATGCTTCAACCTAGAAGAACAAAATTTGGTGAGCCAAGTTGGAACTGTGTACTGCTCATTACCGACAAGTATCATCAAGATTGGGTGAAAAAATATTTCCTGGTACTTCGGAAACTCGTTATTTCTTAGAAGCTTGGCAACACCTCTCAATGAAAGTGGTTTTCCACAGTCTGTGCCTAGATCTATTTGAAGAGGAAACAAACCATAGAGACAAATCTCAGAACTTCTTTATTTTGTCAAGTTTCATAGAGCTACTACAAACCATGTTGGATTTAGAGTTCAAAATTCATCTATCTATATATGAGAGAACAGTGTGAAGCCTAAATATAAAAACTGCTACTGTAGACGAACGCTTCAACCTAGAAGAAGAAAATTTGGTGAGCCAAGTGGGATCTGTGTACTGATCATTACCACCAAGTATCATCAAGATTGGGTGAAAAAATATTTGCTGGTATTTTGGAAACTCGTTATTTATTAAAAGCTTGACAACCCCTCTCAATGAAAATGCTTTTCCACAGTCTGTGCGTAGGGATACTTGAAGAGGAAACAAACCATAGAGACAAAACTGAGAACTCCTTTATTTTGTCAAGTTTCAAAAAGCTACTACAATCCATGTTGGATTTAGAGTTCCAAATTCATCTATCTATATAGGAGAGAACAGAGAGAAACCTAAATATAAAAACTGCTACAGTAGACGAACGCTTCAACCTAGAAGAACAAAATTTGGTGAGCCAAGTGGGTACTGTGTACTGATCATTACCACCAAGTATCATCAAGATTGGGTGAAAAAATATTTGCTGGTATTTCAGAAACTCGTTATTTCTTAGAAGCTTGGCAACCCCTCTCAATGAAAGTGCTTTTCAACAGTGTGTGCCTAGTGCTAATTGAAGAGGAAACAATCCATAGAGAGAAAACTGAGAACTCCTTTATTTTGTCAAGTTTCAAAGAGCTACTACAAACAATGTTGGATTTAGAGTTCCAAATTCATCTATCTATACAGGAGAGAATAGAGGGAAACCTAAATATAAAAACTGCTACTGTAGACGAACGCTTCAACCTAGAAGAACAAAATTTGGTGAGCCAAGTGGGATCTGTGTACTGATCATTAGCAACAAGTATCATCAAGATTGGGTGAAAAAATATTTGCTGGTATTTCAGAAACTCGTTATTTCTTAGAAGCTTGGCAACCCCTCTCAATGAAAGTGCTTTTCCACAGTGTGTGCCTAGTGCTACTTGAAGAGGAAACAAACCATATAGACATAACTGAGAACTCCTTTATTTTGTCAAGTTTCAAAGAGCTACTACAAACCATGTTGGATTTAGATTCGAAATTCATCTATCTATATATGAGAGAACAGTGTGAAACCTAAATATAAAAACGACTACTGTAGACGAACGCTTAAAACTATAAGAACAAAATTTGGTGAGCCAAGTGGGATCTGTGTACTGATCATTCCCACCAAGTATCATCAAGATTGGGTGAAAAAATATTTGCTGGTATTTCGGAAACTCGTTATTTCTTAGAAGCTTGGCAACACCTCTCAATGAAAGTGCTTTTCCACAGTGTGTGCCTAGTGCTAATTGAAGAGGAAACAATCCATAGAGACAAAACTGAGAACTCCTTATTTTGTCAAGTTTCAAAGAGCTACTACAAACCATGTTGCATTTAGAGTTCCAAATTGATCTATCTATATATGAGAGAACAGAGTGAAACCTAAATATAAAAACTGCTACTGTAGAAAAACGCTTCAACCTAGCAGAACACAATTTGGTGAGCCAAGTGTGATTTGTGTACTGATCATTAGCAACAAGTATCATCAAGATTGGGTGAAAAAATATTTGCTGGTATTTCAGAAACTCGTTATTTCTTAGAAGCTTGGCAACCCCTCTCAATGAAAGTGCTTTTCCACAGTGTGTGCCTAGTGCTAATTGAAGAGGAAACAATCCATAGAGACAAAACTGAGAACTCCTTATTTTGTCAAGTTTCAAAGAGCTACTACAAACCATGTTGGATTTAGAGTTCCAAATTAATCTATCTATACAGGAGAGAACAGAGGGAAAACAAAATATAAAAACTGCTACTGTAGACGAACGCTTCAACCTAGAAGAACAAAATTTGGTGAGCCAAGTGGGATCTGTGTACTGATCATTAGCAACAAGTATCATCAAGATTGGGTGAAAAAATATTTGCTGGTACTTCGGAAACTCGTTATTTCTTAGAAGCTTGGCAACCCCTCTCAATGAAAGTGCTTTTCCAGAGTCTGCGCCTAGGGCTACTTGAAGAGGAAACAAACCATATAGACAAAACTGAGAACTCCTTTATTTTGTCATGTTTAAAAGAGCTACTACAAACCATGTTGGATTTAGATTCCAAATTCATCTATCTATATATGAGAGAACAGAGTGAAACCTAAATATAAAAACGACTACTGTAGACGAACGCTTCAAACTAGAAGAACAAAATTTGGTGAGCCATGTGGGATCTGTGTACTGATCATTCCAACCAAGTATCATCAAGATTGGGTGAAAAAATTTTTGCTGGTATTTCGGAAACTCGTTATTTCTTAGAAGCTTGGCAACACCTCTCAATGAAAGTGGTTTTCCACAGTCTGTCCCTAGGGCTATTTGAAGAGGAAACAAACCATAGAGACAAATCTCAGAACTTCTTTATTTTGTCAAGTTTCATAGAGCTACTACAAACCATGTTGGATTTAGAGTTCCAAATTCATCTATCTATATATGAGAGAACAGAGTGAAACCTAAATATAAAAACTGCTACTGTAGACGAACGCTTCAACCTAGAAGAACAAAATTTGGTGAGCCAAGTGGGATTTGTGTACTGATCATTAGCAATAAGTATCATCAAGATTGGGTGAAAAAATATTTGCTGGTATTTCAGAAACTCGTTATTTCTTAGAAGCTTGGCAACCCCTCTCAATGAAAGTGCTTTTCCATAGTGTGTGCCTAGTGCTACTTGAAGAGGAAACAAACCATAGAGACAAAACTGAGAACTCCTTTATTTTGTCAAGTTTCAAAGAGCTACTACAAACCATGTTGGATTTAGAGTTCCAAATTCATCTATCTATACAGGAGAGAACAGAGGGAAACCTAAATATAAAAACTGCTACTGTAGACGAACGCTTCAACCTAGAAGAACAAAATTTGGTGAGCCAAGTGGGATCTGTGTACTGATCATTAGCAACAAGTATCATCAAGATTGGGTGAAAAAATATTTGCTGGTACTTCGGAAACTCGTTGTTTCTTAGAAGCTTGGCAAACCCTCTCAATGAAAGTGCTTTTCCAGAGTCTGCACCTAGGGCTACTAGAAGAGGAAACAAACCATAGAGACAAAACTGAGAACTCCTTTATTTTGTCAAGTTTCAAAGAGCTACTACAAACCATGTTGGATTTAGAGTTCCAAATTCATCTATCTATATATGAGAGAACAGAGTGAAACCTAAATATAAAAACGACTACTGTAGACGAACGCTTCAAACTAGAAGAACAAAATTTGGTGAGCCAACTGGGATCTGTGTACTGATCATTCCCACCAAGTATCATCAAGATTGGGTGAAAAAATATTTGCTGGTATTTCGGAAACTCGTTATTTCTTAGAAGCTTGGCAACACCTCTCAATGAAAGTGGTTTTCCACAGTCTGTGCCTAGGGCTATTTGAAGAGGAAACAAAACATAGAGACAAATCTCAGAACTCCTTTATTTTGTCAAGTTTCATAGAGCTACTACAAACCATGTTGGATTTAGAGTTCCAAATTCATCTATCTATATATGAGAGAACAGAGTGAAACCTAAATGTAAAAACTGCTACAGTAGACGAACGCTTCAACCTAGAAGAACAAAATTGGTGGAGCCAAGTGGGATCTGTGTACTGATCTTTAGCAACATGTATCATAAAGATTGGGTGAAAAAATATTTGCTGGTATTTCGGAAACTTGTTATTTTTTAGAAGCTTCTCAACAATTCTCAATTAAAGTTCTTTTCCACAGTCTGTGCCTAGGCCGTTTGAAGAGGAAACAAACCATAGAGACAAAACTCAGAACTCCTTTATTTTGTCAAGTTTCAAAGAGCTACTACAAACCATGTTGGATTTAGAGTTCCAAATTCATCTATCTATATATGAGAGAACAGAGTGAAACCTAAATATAAAAACTGCTACTGTAGACGAACGCTTCAACCTAGAACAAAATTTGGTGAGCCAAATGGGATCTGTGTACTGATCATTACCACCAAGTATCATCAAGATTGGGTGAAAAAATATTTGCTGGTATTTTGGAAACTCGTTATTTCTTACAAACTTGGCAACCCATCTCAATGAAAGTGCTTTTCCACAGTCTGTGCCTAGGGATACTTGAAGAGGAAACAAACAATAGAGACAAAACTGAGAACTCCTTTATTTTGTCAAGTTTCAAAGAGCTACTACAATCCATGTTGGATTTAGAGTTCCAAATTCATCTATCTATATAGGAGAGAACAGAGAGAAACCTAAATATAAAAACTGCTACTGTAGACGAACGCTTCAACCTAAAAGAACAAAATTGGGTGAGCCAATTGGGATTTGTGTACTGATCATTACCACGAAGTATCATCAAGATTGGGTGAAAAAATATTTGCTGGTATTTCGGAAACTTGTAATTTCTTAGAAGCTTGGCAAACTCTCTCAATGAAAGTTCTTTTCCACAGTCTGTGCCTAGGGCTACTTGAAGAGGAAACAAACCATAGAGACAAAACTGAGAACTCCTTTATTTTGTCAAGTTTCAAAGAGCTACTACAAACCATTTTGGATTTAGAGTTCCAAATTCATATGTCTATATGGGAGAGAACAGAGGGAAACCTAAATATAAAAACTGCTACTGTTGGCGAACGCTTCAACCTAGCAGAACACAATTTGGTGAGCCAAGTGGGATTTGTGTACTGATTATTACCACCAAATATAATCAAGATTGGGTGAAAAAATATTTGCTGGTATTTCAGAAACTCGTTATTTCTTAGAAGCTTGGCAACCCCTCTCAATTAAAATGCTTTTCCACAGTGAGTGCCTAGTGCTAATTGAAGAGGAAACAATCCATAGAGACAAAACTGACAACTCCTTTATTTTGTCAAGTTTCAAAGAGCTACTACAAACCATGTTGGATTTAGAATTCCAAATTCATCTATCTATATAGGAGAGAACAGAGTGAAACCTAAATATAAAAACAACTACTGTAGACGAACACTTCAAACTAGAAGAACAAAATTTGGTGAGCCAACTGGGATCTGTGTAGTGATCATTCCCACCAAGTATCATCAAGATTGGGTGAAAAAATATTTGCTGGTATTTCGGAAACTCGTTATTTCTTAGAAGCTTGGCAACCCCTCTCAATGAAAGTGCTTTTCCACAGTCTGTGCCTAGGGCTATTTGAAGAGGAAACAAACCATAGAGACAAATATCAGAACTCCTTTATTTTGTCAAGTTTCATAGAGCTACTACAAACCATGTTGGATTTAGAGTTCCAAATTCATCTATCTATATATGAGAGAACAGAGTGAATCCTAAATATAAAAACTGCTACTGTAGACGAACGCTTCAACCTAGAAGAACAAAATTTGGTTAGCCAAATGGGATCTGTGTACTGATCATTACCACAAAGTATCATCAAGATTGGGTGAAAAAATATTTGCTGGTATTTTGGAAACCCGTTATTTCCTTGAAACTTGACAACCCATCTCAATGAAAGTGCTTTTCCACAGTCTGTGCCTAGGGATACTTGAAGAGGAAACAAACAATAGAGACAAAACTGAGAACTCCTTTATTTTGTCAAGTTTCAAAGAGCTACTACAATCCATTTTGAATTTAGAGTTCCAAATTCATCTATCTATATAGGAGAGAGCAGAGAGAAACCTAAATATAAAAACTGCTACTGTAATCGAACGCTTCAACCTAGAAGAACAAAATTGGGTGAGCCAATTGGGATTTGTGTACTGATCATTACCACCAAGTATCATCAAGATTGGGTGAAAAAATATTTGCTGGTATTTCGGAAACTTGTAATTTCTTAGAAGCTTGGCAAACTCTCTCAATGAAAGTGCTTTTCCACAGTCTGTGCCTAGGGCTACTTGAAGAGGAAACAAACCATAGAGACAAAACTGAGAACTCCTTTATTTTGTCAAGTTTCAAAGAGCTACTACAAACCATGTTGGATTTAGAGTTCCAAATTCATATGTCTATATAGGAGAGAACATAGGGAAACCTAAATATAAAAACTGCTACTGTAGGCGAACGCTTCAACCTAGAAGAACACAATTTGGTGAGCCAAGTGGGATTTGTGTACTGATCATTAGCACCAAGTATCATCAAGATTGGGTGAAAAAATATTTGCTGGTATTTCAGAAACTCCTTATTTCTTAGAAGCTTGGCAACCCCTCTCAATGAAAGTGCTTTTCCACAGTGTGTGCCTAGTGCTAATTGAAGAGGAAACAATCCCTAGAGACAAAACTAAGAACTCCTTTATTTTGTCAAGTTTCAAAGAGGTACTACAAACCATGTTGGATTTAGCGTTCCAAATTCATCTTTCTATATAGAAGAGAACAGAGATAAACCTAAATATAAAAACTGCTACTGTAGAAGAATGCTTCAACCTAGAAGAACAAAATTTGGTGAGCCAAGTGGGATCTGTGTACTGATCATTAGCAACAACTATCATCAAGATTGGGTGAAAAAATATTTGCTGGTACATCGGAAACTCGTTATTTCTTAGAAGCTTTGCAACCCCTCTCAATGAAAGTGCTTTTCCACAGTCTGCGCCTAGGGTTACTTGAAGAGGACACAAACCATAGAGACAAAACTCAGAACTCCTTTATTTTGTCAAGTTTCAAAGAGCTACTACAAACCATGTTGGATTTAGAGTTCCAAATTCATCTATCTATATATGCGAGAACAGAGTGAAACCTAAATATAAAAACTGCTACAATAGACGAACGCTTCAACCTAGAAGAACAAAATTTGGTGAGCCAATTGGGAATTGTGTACTGATCATTACCACCAAGTATCATCAAGATTGGGTGAAAAAATATTTGCTGGTATTTCAGAAACTCGTTATTTCTTAGAAGCTTGGCAACCCCTCTCAATGAAAGTGCTTTTCCACAGTGTGTGCCTAGTGCTAATTGAAGAGGAAACAATCCATAGAGAGAAAACTGAGAACTCCTTTATTTTGTCAAGTTTCAAAGAGCTACTACAAACAATGTTGGATTTAGAGTTCCAAATTCATCTATCTATATATGAGAGAACAGAGTGAAACCTAAATATAAAAACTGCTACTGTAGTCGAACTCTTCAACCTAGAAGAACAAAATTTGGTGAGCCAAGTGGGATCTGTGTACTGTTCATTAGTAACAAGTATCATCAAGATTGGGTGAAAAAATATTTGCTGTTACTTCGGAAACTCGTTATTTCTTTGAAGCTTGGCAACCCCTCTCAATGAAAGTGCTTTTCCAGAGTCTGCGCCTAGGTCTACTTGAAGAGGAAACAAACCATATAGACATAACTGAGAACTCCTTTATTTTGTCAAGTTTCAAAGAGCTACTACAAACCATGTTGGATTTAGATTCCAAATTCATCTATCTATATATGAGAGAACAGAGTGAAACCTAAATATAAAAACGACTACTGTAGACGAACGCTTCAAACTAGAAGAACAAAATTTGGTGAGCCAAGTGGGATCTGTGTACTGATCATTCCCACCAAGTATCATCAAGATTGGGTGAAAAAATATTTGCTGGTATTTTGGAAACTCATTATTTCTTAGAAGCTTGGCAACACCTCTCAATGAAAGTGGTTTTCCACAGTCTGTGCCTAGGGCTATTTGAACAGGAAACAAACCATAGAGACAAATCTCAGAACTTCTTTATTTTGTCAAGTTTCATAGAGCTACTACAAACCATGTTGAATTTAGAGTTCTAAATTCATCTATCTATATATGAGAGAACAGAGTGAAACCTAAATATAAAAACTGCTACTGTAGTCGAACTCTTCAACCTAGAAGAAAAAAATTTAGTGAGCCAAGTGGGATTTGTGTACTGATCATTAGCAATAAGTATCATCAAGATTGGGTGAAAAAATATTTGCTGGTATTTCAGAAACTCGTTATTTCTTAGATGCTTGGCAACCCCTCTCAATGAAAGTGCTTTTCCACAGTGTGCGCCTAGTGCTACTTGAAGAGGAAACAAACCATAGAGACAAAACGGAGAACTCCTTTATTTTGTCAAGTTTCAAAGAGCTACTACAAACCATGTTGGATTTAGAGTTCCAAATTCATCTATCTATACAGGAGAGAACAGAGGGAAACCTAAATATAAAAACTGCTACTGTAGGCGAAAGCTTCAACCTAGCAGAACACAATTTGGTGAGCCAAGTGGGATTTGTGTACTGATCATTAGCAACAAGTATCATCAAGATTGGGTGAAAAAATATTTGCTGGTATTTCAGAAACTCGTTATTTCTTAGAAGCTTGGCAACCCCTCTCAATGAAAGTGCTTTTCCACAGTGTGTGAATAGTGCTAATTGAAGAGGAAACAATCCATAGAGAGAAAACTGAGAACTCCTTTATTTTGTCACGTTTCAAAGAGCTACTACAAACCATGTTGGATTTATAGTTCCAAATTCATCTATCTATACAGGAGAGAACAGAGGGAAACCTAAATATGAAAACTGCTACTGTAGACGAACGCTTCAACCTAGAAGAACAAAATTTGGTGAGCCAAGTGGGATCTGTGTACTGATCATTAGCAACAAGTATCATCAAGATTGGGTGAAAAAATATTTGCTGGTACTTCGGAAACTCGTTATTTCTTAGAAGCTTGGCAACCCCTCTCAATGAAATTGCTTTTCCAGAGTCTGCGCCTAGGGCTACTTGAAGAGGAAGCAAACCATATAGACAAAACTCAGAACTCCTTTATTTTGTCAAGTTTCAAAGAGCTACTACAAACCATGTTGGATTTAGATTCCAAATTCATCTATCTATATATGAGAGAACAGAGTGAAACCTAAATATAAAAACGACTACTGTAGACGAACGCTTCAAACTAGAAGAACAAAATTTGGTGAGCCAAGTGGGATCTGTGTACTGATCATTCCAACCAAGTATCATCAAGATTGGGTGAAAAAATATTTGCTGGTATTTCGGAAACTCGTTATTTCTTAGAAGCTTGGCAACACCTCTCAATGAAAGTGGTTTTCCACAGTCTGTGCCTAGGGCTATTTGAAGAGGAAACAAACCATAGAGACAAATCTCAGAACTTCTTTATTTTGTCAAGTTTCATAGAGCTACTACAAACCATGTTGGATTTAGAGTTCCAAATTCATCTATCTATATATGAGAGAACAGAGTGAAACCTAAATATAAAAACTGCTACTGTAGACGAACGCTTCAACCTAGAAGAACAAAATTTGGTGAGCCAAGTGGGATTTGTGTACTGATCATTAGCAATGAGTATCATCAAGATTGGGTGAAAAAATATTTGCTGGTATTTCAGAAACTCGTTATTTCTTAGAAGCTTGGCAACCCCTCTCACTGAAAGTGCTTTTCCACAGTGTGTGCCTAGTGCTACTTGAAGAGGAAACAAACCATAGAGACAAAACTGAGAACTCCTTTATTTTGTCAAGTTTCAAAGAGCTACTACAAACCATGTTGGATTTAGAGTTCCAAATTCATCTATCTATACAGGAGAGAACAGAGGGAAACCTAAATATAAAAACTGCTACTGTAGACGAACGCTTCAACCTAGAAGAACAAAATTTGGTGAGCCAAGTGGGATCTGTGTACTGATCATTAGCAACAAGTATCATCAAGATTGGGTGAAAAAATATTTGCTGGTACTTCGGAAACTCGTTATTTCTTAGAAGCTTGGTAAACCCTCTCAATGAAAGTGCTTTTCCAGAGTCTGCGCCTAGGGCTACTTGAAGAGGAAACAAACCATAGAGACAAAACTGAGAACTCCTTTATTTTATCAAGTTTCAAGGAGCTACTACAAACCATGTTGGATTTAGAGTTCCAAATTCATCTATCTATATATGAGAGAACAGAGTGAAACCTAAATATAAAAACGACTACTGTAGACGAACGTTTCAAACTAGAAGAACAAAATTTGGTGAGCCAACTAGGATCTGTGTACTGATCATTCCCACCAAGTATCATCAAGATTGGGTGAAAAAATATTTGCTGGTATTTTGGAAACCCGTTTTTTCCTTGAAACTTGACAACCCATCTCAATGAAAGTGCTTTTCCACAGTCTGTGCCTAGGGATACTTGAAGAGGAAACAAACAATAGAGACAAAACTGAGAACTCCTTTATTTTGTCAAGTTTCAAAGAGCTACTACAATCCATTTTGAATTTAGAGTTCCAAATTCATCTATCTATATAGGAGAGAACAGAGAGAAACCTAAATATAAAAACTGCTACTGTAGACGAACGCTTCAACCTAGAAGAACAAAATTGGGTGAGCCAATTGGGATTTGTGTACTGATCATTACCACCAAGTATCATCAAGATTGGGTGAAAAAATATTTGCTGGTATTTCGGAAACTTGTAATTTCTTAGAAGCTTGGCAAACTCTCTCAATGAAAGTGCTTTTCCACAGTCTGTGCGTAGGGCTACTTGAAGAGGAAACAAACCATAGAGACAAAACTGAGAACTCCTTTATTTTGTCAAGTTTCAAAGAGCTACTACAAACCATGTTGGATTTAGAGTTCCAAATTCATATGTCTATATAGGAGAGAACATAGGGAAACCTAAATATAAAAACTGCTACTGTAGGCGAACGCTTCAACCTAGAAGAACACAATTTGGTGAGCCAAGTGGGATTTGTGTACTGATCATTAGCACCAAGTATCATCAAGATTGGGTGAAAAAATATTTGCTGGTATTTCAGAAACTCCTTATTTCTTAGAAGCTTGGCAACCCCTCTCAATGAAAGTGCTTTTCCACAGTGTGTCCCTAGTGCTAATTGAAGAGGAAACAGTCCCTAGAGACAAAACTGAGAACTCCTTTATTTTGTCAAGTTTCAAAGAGCTACTACAAACCATGTTGGATTTAGAGTTCCAAATTCATCTTTCTATATAGAAGAGAACAGAGGGAAACCTAAATATAAAAACTGCTACTGTAGAAGAATGCTTCAACCTAGAAGAACAAAATTTGGTGAGCCAAGTGGGATCTGTGTACTGATCATTAGCAACAAGTATCATCAAGATTGGGTGAAAAAATATTTGCTGGTACATCGGAAACTCGTTATTTCTTAGAAGCTTTGCAACACTTCTCAATGAAAGTGCTTTTCCACAGTCTGCGCCTAGGGTTACTTGAAGAGGACACAAACCATAGAGACAAAACTCAGAACTCCTTTATTTTGTCAAGTTTCAAAGAGCTACTACAAACCATGTTGGATTAAGAGTTCCCAATTCATCTATCTATATATGCGAGAACAGAGTGAAACCTAAATATAAAAACTGCTACAGTAGACGAACGCTTCAACCTAGAAGAACAAAATTTGGTGAGCCAATTGGGATTTGTGTACTGATCATTACCACCAAGTATCATCAAGATTGGGTGAAAAAATATTTGCTGGTATTTCAGAAACTCGTTATTTCTTAGAAGCTTGGCAACCCCTCTCAATGAAAGTGCTTTTCCACAGTGTGTGCCTAGTGCTAATTGAAGAGGAAACAATCCATAGAGAGAAAACTGAGAACTCCTTTATTTTGTCAAGTTTCAAAGAGCTACTACAAACAATGTTGGATTTAGAGTTCCAAATTCATCTATCTATATATGAGAGAACAGAGTGAAACCTAAATATAAAAACTGCTACTGTAGTCGAACTCTTCAACCTAGAAGAACAAAATTTGGTGAGCCAAGTGGGATCTGTGTACTGTTCATTAGCAACAAGTATCATCAAGATTGGGTGAAAAAATATTTGCTGTTACTTCGGAAACTCGTTATTTCTTTGAAGCTTGGCAACCCCTCTCAATGAAAGTGCTTTTCCAGAGTCTGCGCCTAGGTCTACTTGAAGAGGAAACAAACCATATAGACATAACTGAGAACTCCTTTATTTTGTCAAGTTTCAAAGAGCTACTACAAACCATGTTGGATTTAGATTCCAAATTCATCTATCTATATATGAGAGAACAGAGTGAAACCTAAATATAAAAACGACTACTGTAGACGAACGCTTAAAACTAGAAGAACAAAATTTGGTGAGCCAAGTGGGATCTGTGTACTGATCATTCCCACCAAGTATCATCAAGATTGGGTGAAAAAATATTTGCTGGTATTTCGGAAACTCGTTATTTCTTAGAAGCTTGGCAACACCTCTCAATGAAAGTGGTTTTCCACAGTCTGTGCCTAGGTCTATTTGAAGAGGAAACAAACCATAGAGACAAATCTCAGAACTTCTTTATTTTGTCAAGTTTCATAGAGCTACTACAAACCATGTTGGATTTAGAGTTCCAAATTCATCTATCTATATATGAGAGAACAGAGTGAAACCTAAATATAAAAACTGCTACTGTAGACGAACGCTTCAACCTAGAAGAACAAAATTTGGTGAGCCAAGTGGGATTTGTGTACTGATCATTAGCAATGAGTATCATCAAGATTGGGTGAAAAAATATTTGCTGGTATTTCAGAAACTCGTTATTTCTTAGAAGCTTGGCAACCCCTCTCAATGAAAGTGCTTTTCCACAGTGTGTGCCTAGTGCTACTTGAAGAGGAAACAAACCATAGAGACAAAACTGAGAACTCCTTTATTTTGTCAAGTTTCAAAGAGCTACTACAAACCATGTTGGATTTAGAGTTCCAAATTCATCTATCTATACAGGAGAGAACAGAGGGAAACCTAAATATAAAAACTGCTACTGTAGACGAACGCTTCAACCTAGAAGAACAAAATTTGGTGAGCCAAGTGGGATCTGTGTACTGATCATTAGAAACAAGTATCATCAAGATTGGGTGAAAAAATATTTGCTGGTACTTCGGAAACTCGTTATTTCTTAGAAGCTTGGCAAACCCTCTCAATGAAAGTGCTTTTCCAGAGTCTGCGCCTAGGGCTACTTGAAGAGGAAACAAACCATAGAGACAAAACTGAGAACTCCTTTATTTTATCAAGTTTCAAGGAGCTACTACAAACCATGTTGGATTTAGAGTTCCAAATTCATCTATCTATATATGAGAGAACAGAGTGAAACCTAAATATAAAAACGACTACTGTAGACGAACGTTTCAAACTAGAAGAACAAAATTTGGTGAGCCAACTGGGATCTGTGTACTGATCATTCCCACCAAGTATCATCAAGATTGGGTGAAAAAATATTTGCTGGTATTTCGGAAACTCGTTATTTCTTAGAAGCTTGGCAACACCTCTCAATGAAAGTGGTTTTCCACAGTCTGTGCCTAGGGCTATTTGAAGAGGAAACAAACCATAGAGACAAATCTCAGAACTCCTTTATTTTGTCAAGTTTCATAGAGCTACTACAAACCATGTTGGATTTAGAGTTCCAAATTCATCTATCTATATATGAGAGAACAGAGAGAAACCTAAATATAAAAACTGCTACTGTAGACGAACGCTTCAACCTAGCAGAACACAATTTGGTGAGCCAAGTGTGATTTCTGTACTGATCATTAGCAACAAGTATCATCAAGATTGGGTGAAAAAATATTTGCTGGTATTTCAGAAACTCGTTATTTCTTAGAAGCTTGGCAACCCCTCTCAATGAAAGTGCTTTTCCACAGTGTGTGCCTAGTGCTAATTGAAGAGGAAACAATCCATAGAGACAAAACTGAGAACTCCTTATTTTGTCAAGTTTCAAAGAGCTACTACAAACCATGTTGGATTTAGAGTTCCAAATTCATCTATCTATACAGGAGAGAACAAAGGGAAACCTAAATATAAAAACTGCGACTGTAGACGAAAGTTCAACCTAGAAGAACATAATTTGGTGAGCCAAGTGGGATCTGTGTACTGATCATTAGCAACATGTATCATCAAGTTTGGGTGAAAAAATATTTGCTGGTATTTCGGAAACTCGTTATTTCTCAGAAGCTTGGCAACCCCTCTCAATTAAAGTGCTTTTCCACAGTCTGTGCCTAGGCCTCTTGAAGAGGAAACAAACCATAGAAACAAAACTCAGAACTCCTTTATTTTGTCAAGTTTCAAAGAGCTACTACAAACCATGTTGGATTTAGAGTTCCAATTTCATCTATCTATATATGAGAGAACAGTGTGAAACCTAAATATAAAAACTGCTACTGTAGACGAACGCTTCAACCTAGAAGAAGAAAATTTGGTGAGCCAAGTGGGATCTGTGTACTGATCATTACCACCAAGTATCATCAAGATTGGGTGAAAAAATATTTGCTAGTATTTTGGAAACTCGTTATTTCTTAAAAGCTTGACAACCCCTCTCAATGAAAGTGCTTTTCCACAGTCTGTGCGTAGGGATACTTGAAGAGGAAACAAACCATAGAGACAAAACTGAGAACTCCTTTATTTTGTCAAGTTTCAAAGGGCTACTACAATCCATGTTGGATTTAGAGTTCCAAATTCATCTATCTATATAGGAGAGAACAGAGAGAAACCTAAATATAAAAACTGCTACAGTAGACGAACGCTTCAACCTAGAAGAACAAAATTTGGTGAGCCAATTGGGATTTGGGTATTGATCATTACCACCAAGTATCATCAAGATTGGGTGAAAAAATATTTGCTGGTATTTCGGAAACTTGTAATTTCTTAGAAGATCGGCAAACTCTCTCAATGAAAGTGCTTTTCCACAGTCTGTGCCTAGGGCTACTTGAAGAGGAAACAAACCATAGAGACAAAACTGAGAACTCCTTTATTTTGTCAAGTTTCAAAGAGCTACTACAAACCATGTTGGATTTAGAGTTTCAAATTCATATATCTATATAGGACAGAACAGAGGGAAACCTAAATATAAAAACTGCTACTGTAGGCGAAAGCTTCAACCTAGCAGAACACAATTTGGTGAGCCAAGTGGGATTTGTGTACTGATCATTAGCAACAAGTATCATCAAGATTGGGTGAAAAAATATTTGCTGGTATTTCAGAAACTCGTTATTTCTTAGAAGCTTGGCAACCCCTCTCAATGAAAGTGCTTTTCCACAGTGTGTGCCTAGTGCTAATTGAAGAGGAAACAATCCATAGAGAGAAAACTGAGAACTCCTTTATTTTGTCAAGTTTCAAAGAGCTACTACAAACCATGTTGGATTTATAGTTCCAAATTCATCTATCTATACAGGAGAACAGAGGGAAACCTAAATATGAAAACTGCTACTGTAGACGAACGCTTCAACCTAGAAGAACAAAATTTGGTGAGCCAAGTGGGATCTGTGTACTGATCATTAGCAACAAGTATCATCAAGATTGGGTGAAAAAATATTTGCTGGTACTTCGGAAACTCGTTATTTCTTAGAAGCTTGGCAACCCCTCTCAATGAAATTGATTTTCCAGAGTCTGCGCCTAGGGCTACTTGAAGAGGGAGCAAACCATATAGACAAAACTCAGAACTCCTTTATTTTGTCAAGTTTCAAAGAGCTACTACAAACCATGTTGGATTTAGATTCCAAATTCATCTATCTATATATGAGAGAACAGAGTGAAACCTAAATATAAAAACGACTACTGTAGACGAACGTTTCAAACTAGAAGAACAAAATTTGGTGAGCCAAGTGGGATCTGTGTACTGATCATTCCAACCAAGTATCATCAAGATTGGGTGAAAAAATATTTGCTGGTATTTCGGAAACTCGTTATTTCTTAGAAGCTTGGCAACACCTCTCAATGAAAGTGGTTTTCCACAGTCTGTGCCTAAGGCTATTTGAAGAGGAAACAAACCATAGAGACAAATCTCAGAACATCTTTATTTTGTCAAGTTTCATAGAGCTACTACAAACCATGTTGGATTTAGAGTTCCAAATTCATCTATCTATATATGAGAGAACAGAGTGAAACCTAAATATAAAAACTGCTACTGTAGACGAACGCTTCAACCTAGAAGAACAAAATTTGGTGAGCCAAGTGGGATTTGTGTACTGATCATTAGCAATGAGTATCATCAAGATTGGGTGAAAAAATATTTGCTGGTATTTCAGAAACTCGTTATTTCTTAGAAGCTTGGCAACCCCTCTCAATGAAAGTGCTTTTCCACAGTGTGTGCCTAGTGCTACTTGAAGAGGAAACAAACCATAGAGACAAAACTGAGAACTCCTTTATTTTGTGAAGTTTCAAAGAGCTACTACAAACCATGTTGGATTTAGAGTTCCAAATTCATCTATCTATACAGGAGAGAACAGAGGGAAACCTAAATATAAAAACTGCTACTGTAGACGAACGCTTCAACCTAGAAGAACAAAATTTGGTGAGCCAAGTGGGATCTGTGTACTGATCATTAGCAACAAGTATCATCAAGATTGGGTGAAAAAATATTTGCTGGTACTTCGGAAACTCGTTATTTCTTAGAAGCTTGGCAAACCCTCTCAATGAAAGTGCTTTTCCAGAGTCTGCGCCTAGGGCTACTTGAAGAGGAAACAAACCATAGAGACAAAACTGATAACTCCTTTATTTTATCAAGTTTCAAGGAGCTACTACAAACCATGTTGGATTTAGAGTTCCAAATTCATCTATCTATATATGAGAGAACAGAGTGAAACCTAAATATAAAAACGACTACTGTAGACGAACGTTTCAAACTAGAAGAACAAAATTTGGTGAGCCAACTGGGATCTGTGTACTGATCATTCCCACCAAGTATCATCAAGATTGGGTGAAAAAATATTTGCTGGTATTTCGGAAACTCGTTATTTCTTAGAAGCTTGGCAACACCTCTCAATGAAAGTGGTTTTCCACAGTCTGTGCCTAGGGCTATTTGAAGAGGAAACAAAACATAGAGACAAATCTCAGAACTCCTTTATTTTGTCAAGTTTCATAGAGCTACTACAAACCATGTTGGATTTAGAGTTCCAAATTCATCTATCTATACAGGAGAGAACAGAGTTAAACCTAAATATAAAAAATGCTACAGTAGACGAACGCTTCAACCTAGAAGAACAAAATTGGTGGAGCCAAGTGGGATTTGTGTACTGATCATTAGCAATGAGTATCATCAAGATTGGGTGAAAAAATATTTGCTGGTATTTCAGAAACTCGTTATTTCTTAGAAGCTTGGCAACCCCTCTCAATGAAAGTGCTTTTCCACAGTGTGTGCCTAGTGCTACTTGAAGAGGAAACAAACCATAGAGACAAAACTGAGAACTCCTTTATTTTGTCAAGTTTCAAAGAGCTACTACAAACCATGTTGGATTTAGAGTTCCAAATTCATCTATCTATACAGGAGAGAACAGAGGGAAACCTAAATATAAAAACTGCTACTGTAGACGAACGCTTCAACCTAGAAGAACAAAATTTGGTGAGCCAAGTGGGATCTGTGTACTGATCATTAGCAACAAGTATCATCAAGATTGGGTGAAAAAATATTTGCTGGTACTTCGGAAACTCGTTATTTCTTAGAAGCTTGGCAAACCCTCTCAATGAAAGTGCTTTTCCAGATTCTGCGCCTAGGGCTACTTGAAGAGGAAACAAACCATAGAGACAAAACTGAGAACTCCTTTATTTTATCAAGTTTCAAGGAGCTACGACAAACCATGTTGGATTTAGAGTTCCAAATTCATCTATCTATATATGAGAGAACAGAGTGAAACCTAAATATAAAAACCACTACTGTAGACGAACGTTTCAAACTAGAAGAACAAAATTTGGTGAGCCAACTGGGATCTGTGTACTGATCATTCCCACCAAGTATCATCAAGATTGGGTGAAAAAATATTTGCTGGTATTTCGGAAACTCGTTATTTCTTAGAAGCTTGGCAACACCTCTCAATGAAAGTGGTTTTCCACAGTCTGTGCCTAAGGCTATTTGAAGAGGAAACAAACCATAGAGACAAATCTCAGAACATCTTTATTTTGTCAAGTTTCATAGAGCTACTACAAACCATGTTGGATTTAGAGTTCCAAATTCATCTATCTATATATGAGAGAACAGAGTGAAACCTAAATATAAAAACTGCTACTGTAGACGAACGCTTCAACCTAGAAGAACAAAATTTGGTGAGCCAAGTGGGATTTGTGTACTGATCATTAGCAATGAGTATCATCAAGATTGGGTGAAAAAATATTTGCTGGTATTTCAGAAACTCGTTATTTCTTAGAAGCTGGGCAACCCCTCTCAATGAAAGTGCTTTTCCACAGTGTGTGCCTAGTGCTACTTGAAGAGGAAACAAACCATAGAGACAAAACTGAGAACTCCTTTATTTTGTGAAGTTTCAAAGAGCTACTACAAACCATGTTGGATTTAGAGTTCCAAATTCATCTATCTATACAGGAGAGAACAGAGGGAAACCTAAATATAAAAACTGCTACTGTAGACGAACGCTTCAACCTAGAAGAACAAAATTTGGTGAGCCAAGTGGGATCTGTGTACTGATCATTAGCAACAAGTATCATCAAGATTGGGTGAAAAAATATTTGCTGGTACTTCGGAAACTCGTTATTTCTTAGAAGCTTGGCAAACCCTCTCAATGAAAGTGCTTTTCCAGAGTCTGCGCCTAGGGCTACTTGAAGAGGAAACAAACCATAGAGACAAAACTGATAACTCCTTTATTTTATCAAGTTTCAAGGAGCTACTACAAACCATGTTGGATTTAGAGTTCCAAATTCATCTATCTGTATAGGAGAGAACAGAGTGAAACCTAAATATAAAAACGACTACTGTAGACGAACGTTTCAAACTAGAAGAACAAAATTTGGTGAGCCAACTGGGATCTGTGTACTGATCATTCCCACCAAGTATCATCAAGATTGGGTGAAAAAATATTTGCTGGTATTTCGGAAACTCGTTATTTCTTAGAAGCTTGGCAACACCTCTCAATGAAAGTGGTTTTCCACAGTCTGTGCCTAGGGCTATTTGAAGAGGAAACAAAACATAGAGACAAATCTCAGAACTCCTTTATTTTGTCAAGTTTCATAGAGCTACTACAAACCATGTTGGATTTAGAGTTCCAAATTCATCTATCTATACAGGAGAGAACAGAGTTAAACCTAAATATAAAAAATGCTACAGTAGACGAACGCTTCAACCTAGAAGAACAAAATTGGTGGAGCCAAGTGGGATTTGTGTACTGATCATTAGCAATGAGTATCATCAAGATTGGGTGAAAAAATATTTGCTGGTATTTCAGAAACTCGTTATTTCTTAGAAGCTTGGCAACCCCTCTCAATGAAAGTGCTTTTCCACAGTGTGTGCCTAGTGCTACTTGAAGAGGAAACAAACCATAGAGACAAAACTGAGAACTCCTTTATTTTGTCAAGTTTCAAAGAGCTACTACAAACCATGTTGGATTTAGAGTTCCAAATTCATCTATCTATACAGGAGAGAACAGAGGGAAACCTAAATATAAAAACTGCTACTGTAGACGAACGCTTCAACCTAGAAGAACAAAATTTGGTGAGCCAAGTGGGATCTGTGTACTGATCATTAGCAACAAGTATCATCAAGATTGGGTGAAAAAATATTTGCTGGTACTTCGGAAACTCGTTATTTCTTAGAAGCTTGGCAAACCCTCTCAATGAAAGTGCTTTTCCAGATTCTGCGCCTAGGGCTACTTGAAGAGGAAACAAACCATAGAGACAAAACTGAGAACTCCTTTATTTTATCAAGTTTCAAGGAGCTACGACAAACCATGTTGGATTTAGAGTTCCAAATTCATCTATCTATATATGAGAGAACAGAGTGAAACCTAAATATAAAAACGACTACTGTAGACGAACGTTTCAAACTAGAAGAACAAAATTTGGTGAGCCAACTGGGATCTGTGTACTGATCATTCCCACCAAGTATCATCAAGATTGGGTGAAAAAATATTTGCTGGTATTTCGGAAACTCGTTATTTCTTAGAAGCTTGGCAACACCTCTCAATGAAAGTGGTTTTCCACAGTCTGTGCCTAGGGCTATTTGAAGAGGAAACAAAACATAGAGACAAATCTCAGAACTCCTTTATTTTGTCAAGTTTCATAGAGCTACTACAAACCATGTTGGATTTAGAGTTCCAAATTCATCTATCTATACAGGAGAGAACAGAGTGAAACCTAAATATAAAAAATGCTACAGTAGACGAACGCTTCAACCTAGAAGAACAAAATTGGTGGAGCCAAGTGGGATCTGTGTACTGATCTTTACCAACATGTATCATAAAGATTGGGTGAAAAAATATTTGCTGGTATTTCGGAAACTTGATATTTTTTAGAAGCTTGGCAACCCTTCTCAATTAAAGTTCTTTTCCACAGTCTGTGCCTAGGCCTTTTGAAGAAAAAACAAACCATAGAGACAAAACTCAGAACTCCTTTATTTTGTCAAGTTTCAAAGAGCTACTACAAACCATGTTGGATTTAGAGTTCCAAATTCATCTATCTATATATGAGAGAACAGAGTGAAACCTAAATATAAAAACTGCTACTGTAGACGAACGCTTCAACCTAGAACAAAATTTGGTGAGCCAAATGGGATCTGTGTACTGATCATTACCACCAAGTATCATCAAGATTGGGTGAAAAAATATTTGCTGGTACTTCGGAAACTCGTTATTTCTTAGAAGCTTGGCAAACCCTCTCAATGAAAGTGCTTTTCCAGATTCTGCGCCTAGGGCTACTTGAAGAGGAAACAAACCATAGAGACAAAACTGAGAACTCCTTTATTTTATCAAGTTTCAAGGAGCTACGACAAACCATGTTGGATTTAGAGTTCCAAATTCATCTATCTATATATGAGAGAACAGAGTGAAACCTAAATATAAAAACCACTACTGTAGACGAACGTTTCAAACTAGAAGAACAAAATTTGGTGAGCCAACTGGGATCTGTGTACTGATCATTCCCACCAAGTATCATCAAGATTGGGTGAAAAAATATTTGCTGGTATTTCGGAAACTCGTTATTTCTTAGAAGCTTGGCAACACCTCTCAATGAAAGTGGTTTTCCACAGTCTGTGCCTAGGGCTATTTGAAGAGGAAACAAAACATAGAGACAAATCTCAGAACTCCTTTATTTTGTCAAGTTTCATAGAGCTACTACAAACCATGTTGGATTTAGAGTTCCAAATTCATCTATCTATACAGGAGAGAACAGAGTGAAACCTAAATATAAAAAATGCTACAGTAGACGAACGCTTCAACCTAGAAGAACAAAATTGGTGGAGCCAAGTGGGATCTGTGTACTGATCTTTACCAACATGTATCATAAAGATTGGGTGAAAAAATATTTGCTGGTATTTCGGAAACTTGTTATTTTTTAGAAGCTTGGCAACCCTTCTCAATTAAAGTTCTTTTCCACAGTCTGTGCCTAGGCCTTTTGAAGAAAAAACAAACCATAGAGACAAAACTCAGAACTCCTTTATTTTGTCAAGTTTCAAAGAGCTACTACAAACCATGTTGGATTTAGAGTTCCAAATTCATCTATCTATATATGAGAGAACAGAGTGAAACCTAAATATAAAAACTGCTACTGTAGACGAACGCTTCAACCTAGAACAAAATTTGGTGAGCCAAATGGGATCTGTGTACTGATCATTACCACCAAGTATCATCAAGATTGGGTGAAAAAATATTTGCTGGTATTTCAGAAACTCGTTATTTCTTAGAAACTTGGCAACCCATCTCAATGAAAGTGCTTTTCCACAGTCTGTGCCTAGGGATACTTAAAGAGGAAACAAACAATAGAGACAAAACTGAGAACTCCTTTATTTTGTCAAGTTTCAAAGAGCTACTACAATCCATGTTGGATTTAGAGTTCCAAATTCATCTATCTATATAGGAGAGAACAGAGAGAAACCTAAATATAAAAACTGCTACTGTAGACGAACGCTTCAACCTAAAAGAACAAAATTGGGTGAGCCAATTGGGATTTGTGTACTGATCATTACCACGAAGTATCATCAAGATTGAGTGAAAAAATATTTGCTGGTATTTCGGAAACTTGTAATTTCTTAGAAGCTTGGCAAACTCTCTCAATTAAAGTTCTTTTCCACAGTCTGTGCCTAGGGCTACTTGAAGAGGAAACAAACCATAGAGACAAAACTGAGAACTCCTTTATTTTGTCAAGTTTCAAAGAGCTACTACAAACCATTTTGGATTTAGAGTTCCTAATTCATATGTCTATATGGGAGAGAACAGAGGGAAACCTAAATATAAAAACTGCTACTGTAGGCGAACGCTTCAACCTAGCAGAACACAATTCGGTGAGCCAAGTGGGATCTGTGTACTGATCATTAGCAACAACTATCATCAAGATTGGGTGAAAAAATATTTGCTGGTACATCGGAAACTCGTTATTTCTTAGAAGCTTGGCAACCCCTCTCAATGAAAGTGCTTTTCCACAGTCTGCGCCTGGGGTTACTTGAAGAGGACACAAACCATAGAGACAAAACTCAGAACTCCTTTATTTTGTCAAGTTTCAAAGAGCTACTACAAACCATGTTGGATTTAGAGTTCCAAATTCATCTATCTATATATGCGAGAACAGAGTGAAACCTAAATATAAAAACGGCTACTGTAGACGAACGCTTCAACCTAGAAGAACAAAATTTGGTGAGCCAAGTGGGTACTGTGTACTGATCATTACCACCAAGTATCATCGAGATTGGGTGAAAAAATATTTTTGGTATTTCGGAAACTCATTATTTCTTAGAAGCTTGGCAACCCCTCTCAATGAAAGTGCTTTTCCACAGTCTGTGCTTAGGGCTAAGAGAAGAGGAAACAAACCACAGAGACAAAACTCAGAACTCCTTTATTTTGTGAAGTTTCAAAGAGCTACTACAAACCATGTTGGATTTAGAGTTCCAAATTCATCTATCTATATAGGAGAGAACAGAGGGAAACCTTAATATAAAAACCGCTACTGTTGACGAAAGCTTCAAACTAGAAGAACAAAATTTGGTGAGCCAAGTGGGATTTGTGTACTGATCATTACCACCAAGTATCATCAAGATTGGTTGAAAAAATATTTGCTGGTATTTCGGAAACTTGTAATTTCTTAGAAGCTTGGCAACCACTCTCAATGAAAGTGCTTTTCCACAGTCTGCGCCTAGGGCTACTTTAGGAGGAAACAAACCATTGAGACAAAACTGAGAACTCCTTTATTATGTCAAGTTTCAAAGAGCTACTACGAACCATGTTGGATTTAGAGTTCCAAATTCATCTATCTATAAAGGAGAGAACAGAGGGAAACCTAAATATAAAAACTGCTACTGTAGACGAATGCTTCAACGTAGAAGAACAAAATTTGGTGAGCCAAGTGGGATTTGTGTACTGATCATTACCACCAAGTATCATCGAGATTGGGTGAAAAAATATTTGCTGGTATTTCGGAAACTCGTTATTTCTTAGAAGCGTGGCAACCCCTCTCAATGAAAGTGGTTTTCCACAGTCTGTGCCTACGGCTACTTGAAGAGGAAACAAACCACAGAGATAAAACTCAGAATTCCTTTATTTTGTGAAGTTTCAAAGAGCTACTACAAACCATGTTGGATTTAGAGTTCCAAATTCATCTATCTATATAGGAGAGAACAGAGGGAAACCTAAATATAAAAACTGCTACTGTAGACGAAAGCTTCAAACTAGAAGAACAAAATTTTTATGAGCCAAGTGGGATTTGTGTACTGATCATTACCACCAAGTATCATCAAGATTGGGTGAAAAAATATATGCTGGTATTTCGGAAACTTGTAATTTCTTAGAAGCTTGGCGACCACTCTCAATGAAAGTGCTTTTCCACAGTCTGTGCCTAGGGCTACTTGAGGAGGAAACAAACCATTGAGGCAAAACTGAGAACTCCTTTATTTTGTCAAGTTTCAAAGAGCTACTGCAAACCATGTTGGATTTAGAGTTCCAAATTCATATATCTATATAGGAGAGAAGAGAGGGAAACCTAAATATAAAAACTGCTACTGTAGACGAACGCTTCAATGTAGAAGAACAAAATTTGGTGAGCCAAGTGGGATTTGTGTACTGATCATTACCACCAAGTATCAACAAGATTGGGTGAAAAAATATTTGCTGGTATTTCGGAAACTTGTAATTTCTTAGAAGCTTGGATACCCCTCTCAATGAAAGTGCTTTTCCACAGTCTGTGCCTAGGGCTACTTGAAGAGGAAACAAACCATAGAGACAAAACTGAGAACTCCTTTATTTTGTCAAGTTTCAAAGAGCTACTAAAAACCATGTTGGATTTAGAGTTCCAAATTCATCTATCTATATATGAGAGAACAGAGGGAAACCTAAATATAAAAACTGCTACTGTAGATGAACGCTTCAACCTAGAAGAACAGAATTTGGTGAGCCAAGTGGGATTTGTGTACTGATCATCAGCAACAAGTATCATCAAGATTGGCTGAAAAAATATTTGCTGGTATTTCGGAAACTCGTTATTTCTTAGAAGCTTGGCAACCCCTCTCAATGAAAGTGCTTTTCCACAGTCTGTGCCTAGGGCTACTTGAAGAGGAAACAAACCATAGAAACAAAACTGACAACTCCTTTATTTTGTCAAGTTTCAAAGAGCTACTACAAACCATGTTGGATTTAGAGTTCCAAATTCATATATCTATATAGGAGAGAACAGAGGGAAACCTAAATATAAATACTGCTACTGTAGACGAAAGCTTCAAACTAGAAGAACAAAATTTGGTGAGCCAAGTGGGATTTGTGTACTGATCATTACCACCAAGTATCATCAAGATTGGGTGAAAAAATATTTGCTGGTATTTCGGAAACTCGTTATTTCTTAGAAGCGTGGCAACCCCTCTCAATGAAAGTGGTTTTCCACAGTCTGTGCCTAGGGCTACTGGAAGAGGAAACAAACCACAGAGACAAAACTCAGAACTCCTTCATTTTGTGAAGTTTCAAAGAGCTACTACAAACCATGTTGGATTTAAAGTTCCAAATTCATCTATCTATATAGGAGAGAACAGAGGGAAACCTAAATATAAATACTGCTACTGTAGACGAAAGCTTCAAACTAGAAGAACAAAATTTGGTGAGCCAAGTGGGATTTGTGTACTGATCATTACCACCAAGTATCATCAAGATTGGGTGAAAAAATATTTGCTGGTATTTCGGAAACTTGTAATTTCTTAGAAGCTTGGCAACCACTCTCAATGAAAGTGCTTTTCCACAGTCTGCGCCTAGGGCTACTTTAGGAGGAAACAAACCATTGAGACAAAACTGAGAACTCCTTTATTTTGTCAAGTTTCAAAGAGCTACTACAAACCATGTGGGATTTAGAGTTCCAAATTCATCTATCTATAAAGGAGAGAACAGAGGGAAACCTAAATATAAAAACTGCTACTGTAGACGAACGCTTCAACGTAGAAGAACCAAATTTGGTGAGCCAAGTGGGATTTGTGTACTGATCATTACCACCAAGTATCATCGAGATGGGGTGAAAAAATATTTGCTGGTATTTTGGAAACTCGTTATTTCTTAGAAGCGTGGCAACCCCTCTCAATGAAAGTGGTTTTCCACAGTCTGTGCCTAGGGCTACTTGAAGAGGAAACAAACCACAGAGATAAAACTCAGAATTCCTTTATTCTGTGAAGTTTCAAAGAGCTACTACAAAACATGTTGGATTTAGAGTTCCAAATTCATCCATCTATATAGGAGAGAACACAGGGAAACCTAAATATAAAAACTGCTACTGTAGACGAAAGCTTCAAACTAGAAGAACAAAATTTGGTGAGCCAAGTAGGATTTGTGTACTGATCATTAGCAACAAGTATCATCAAGATTGGGTGAAAAAATATTTGCTGGTATTTCGGAAACTCGTTATTTCTTAGACGCTTGGCAACCCCTCTCAATGAAAGTGATTTTCCACAGTCTGTGCCTAGGGCTAAGAGAAGAGGAAACAATCCATAGAGACAAAACTGAGAACGCTTTTATTTTTCAAGTTTCAAAGAGCTAGTACAAACCATGTTGGATTTAGAGTTCCAAATTCATCTATCTATACAGGAGAGAACAGAGGGAAATCTAAATATAAAAACTGCTACTGTAGACGAACGCTTCAACCTAGAAAAATAAAATTTGGTGAGCCAAGTGGGATTTGTGTAGTGATCATTAGCAACAAGAATCATCAAGATTGGGTGAAAAATATTTGCTGGTATTTCGGAAACTCATTATTTCTTAAAAGCTTGGCAACCCCTCTCAATGAGAGTGCTTTTCCACAGTGTGTGCCTAGGGCTTATTGAAGAGGAAACAAACCATAGAAACAAAACTGAGAACTGCTTTATTTTGTCAAGTTTCGAAGAGCTACTACAAACCATGTTGGATTTAGAGTTCCAAATTCATCTATCTATATAGGAGAGAACGGAGAGAGAAACCTAAATATAAAACTGCTACTGTAGACGAACGCTTCAACCTAGAAGAACAAAATTTGGTGAGCCAAGTGGGAATTGTGTACTGATCATTAGCAACAAGTATCATCAAGATTGGGTGAAAAAATATTTGCTGGTATTTCGGAAACTCGTTATTTCTTAGAAGCGTGGCAACCCCTCTCAATGAAAGTGGTTTTCCACAGTCTGTGCCTAGGGCTACTTGAAGATGAAACAAACCACAGAGACAAAACTCAGAACTCCTTTATTTTGTGAAGTTTCAAAGAGCTACTACAAACCATGTTGGATTTAAAGTTCCAAATTCATCTATCTATATAGGAGAGAACAGAGGGAAACCTAAATATAAAAACTGATACTGTAGACGAACGCTTCAATGTAGAAGAACAAAATTTGGTGAGCCAAGTGGGACTTGTGTACTGATCATTACCACCAAGTATCATCAAGATTGGGTGAAAAAATATTTGCTGGTATTTCGGAAACTTGTAATTTCTTAGAAGCTTGGATACCCCTCTCAATGAAAGTGCTTTTCCACAGTCTGTGCCTAGGGCTACTTGAAGAGGAAACAAACCATAGAGACAAAACTCAGAACTCCTTTATTTTGTCAAGTTTCAAAGAGCTACTAAAAACCATGTTGGATTTAGAGTTCCAAATTCATCTATCTATATATTAGAGAACAGAGGGAAACCTAAATATAAAAACTGCTACTGTAGATGAATGCTTCAACCTAGAAGAACAGAATTTGGTGAGCCAAGTGGGATTTGTGTACTGATCATCAGCAACAAGTATCATCAAGATTGGCTGAAAAAATATTTGCTGGTATTTCGGAAACTCGTTATTTCTTAGAAGCTTGGCAACCCCTCTCAATGAAAGTGCTTTTCCACAGTCTGTGCCTAGGGCTACTTGAAGAGGAAACAAACCATAGAAACAAAACTGACAACTCCTTTATTTTGTCAAGTTTCAAAGAGCTACTACAAACCATGTTGGATTTAGAGTTCCAAATTCATATATCTATATACGAGAGAACAGAGGGTAACCTAGATATAAAAACTGCTACTGTAGACGAACGCTTCAACCTAGAAGAGCAAAATTTGGTGAGCCAAGTGGGATTTGTGTACTGATCATTAGCAACAAGTATCATCAAGATTGCGTGAAAAAATATTTGCTGGTATTTCGGAAACTCGTAATTTCCTAGAAGCTTGGCAACCCCTCTCAATGAAAGTGGTTTTCCTCAGTCTGTGACTACGGCTACTTGAAGAGGAAACAAACCATAGAGACAAAACTGAGAACTCCTTTATTTTGTCAAGTTTCAAAGAGCTACTACAAACCATGTTGGATTTAGAGTTCCAAATTCATCTATCTATATAGAGGAGAACAGAGGGAAACCTAAATATAAAAACTGCTACTGTAGACGAACGCTTCAACCTAGAAGAACAAAATTTGGTGAGCCAAGTGGGATTTGTGTACTGATCAGTACCACCGAGTATCATCAAGATTGGGTGAAAAAATATTTGATGGTATTTCGGAAACTTGTAATTTCTTAGAAGCTTGGCAACCACTCTCAATGAAAGTGCTTTTCCACAGTCTGCGCCTAGGGCTACTTTAGGAGGAAACAAACCATTGAGACAAAACTGAGAACTCCTTTATTATGTCAAGTTTCAAAGAGCTACTACAAACCATGTTGGATTTAGAGTTCCAAATTCATCTATCTATAAAGGAGAGAACAGAGGGAAACCTAAATATAAAAACTGCTACTGTAGACGAACGCTTCAACGTAGAAGAACAAAATTTGGTGAGTCAAGTGGGATTTGTGTACTGATCATTACCACCAAGTATCATCGAGATTGGGTGAAAAAATATTTGCTGGTATTTCGGAATCTCGTTATTTCTTAGAAGCGTGGCAACCCCTCTCAATGAAAGTGGTTTTCCACAGTCTGTGTCTAGGGCTACTTGAAGAGGAAACAAACCACAGAGATAAAACTCAGAATTCCTTTATTTTGTGAAGTTTCAAAGAGCTACTCCAAACCATGTTGGATTTAGAGTTCCAAATTCATCTATCTATATAGGAGAGAACAGAGGGAAAACTAAATATAAAAACTGCTACTGTAGACGAAAGCTTCAAACTAGAAGAACAAAATTTGGTGAGCCAAGTGGATTTGTGTACTGATCATTACCACCAAGTATCATCAAGATTGGGTGAAAAAATATATGCTGGTATTTCGGAAACTTGTAATTTCTTAGAAGCTTGGCGACCACTCTCAATGAAAGTGCTTTTCCACAGTCTGTGCCTAGGGCTACTTGAGGAGGAAACAAACCTTTGAGGCAAAACTGAGAACTCCTTTATTTTGTCAAGTTTCAAAGAGCTACTACAAACCATGTTGGATTTAGAGTTCCAAATTCATATATCTTATATAGGAGAGAAGAGAGGGAAACCTAAATATAAAAACTGCTACTGTAGACGAACGCTTCAATGTAGAAGAACAAAATTTGGTGAGCCAAGTGGATTTGTGTACTGATCATTACCACCAAGTATCATCAAGATTGGGTGAAAAAATATTTGCTGGTATTTCGGAAACTTGTAATTTCTTAGAAGCTTGGATACCCCTCTCAATGAAAGTGCTTTTCCACAGTCTGTGCCTAGGGCTACTTGAAGAGGAAACAAACCATAGAGACAAAACTGAGAACTCCTTTATTTTGTCAAGTTTCAAAGAGCTACTACAAACCATGTTGGATTTAGAGTTCCAAATTCATCTATCTATATATGAGAGAACAGAGGGAAACCTAAATATAAAAACTGCTAATGTAGATGAACGCTTCAACCTAGAAGAACAGAATTTGGTGAGCCAAGTGGGATTTGTGTACTGATCATCAGCAACAAGTATCATCAAGATTGGCTGAAAAAATATTTGCTGGTATTTCGTAAACTCGTTATTTCTTAGAAGCTTGGCAAACCCTCTCAATGAAAGTGCTTTTCCACAGACTGTGCCTAGGGCTACTTGAAGAGGAAACAAACCATAGAAACAAAACTGACAACTCCTTTATTATGTCAAGTTTCAAAGAGCTACTACAAACTATGTTGGATTTAGAGTTCCAAATTCATATATCTATATAGGAGAGAACAGAGGGTAACCTAGATATAAAAACTGCTACTGTAGACAAACGCTTCAACCTAGAAGAACAAAATTTGGTGAGCCAAGAGGGTTTGTGTACTGATCATTAGCAACAAGTATCATCAAGATTGGGTGAAAAAATATTTGCTGGTATTTCGGAAACTCGTTAATTCTTAGAAGCTTGGCAACCCCTCTCAATGAAAGTGCTTTTCCACAGTCTGTGCCTAGGGCTACAAGAAGAGGAAACAAACCATACAGACAAAACTGAGAACTCCTTTATTTTGTGAAGTTTCAAAATGCTACTACAAACCATGTTGGATTTAGAGTTCCAAATTCATCTATCTATATAGGAGAGAACAGAGGGAAACCTAAATATAAAAACTGCTACTGTAGAACGAACGCTTCAACCTAGAAGAACAAAATTTGGTGAGCCAAGTGGGATTTGTGTACTGATCAATACCACCAAGTATCATCAAGATTGGGTGAAAAAATATTTGCTGGTATTTCGGAAACTCGTAATTTCTTAGAAGCTTGGCAACCCCTCTCAATGAAAATGCTTTTCCTCAGTCTGTGCCTAGGGCTACTTGAAGAGGAAACAAACCATAGAGACAAAACTGAGAACTTTTTTATTTTGTCACGTTTCAAAGAGCCACTACAAACCATGTTGGATTTAGAGTTCCAAATTCATCTATCTATATAGGAGAGAACAGAGAGAAACCTAAATATAAAAACTGCTACTGTAGACGAACGCTTCAACCTAGAAGAACAAAATTTGGTGAGCCAAGTGGGAATTGTGTACTGATCATTAGCAACAAGTATCATCAAGATTGGGTGAAAAAATATTTGCTGGTATTTCGGAAACTCGTTATTTCTTAGAAGCGTGGCAACCCCTCTCAATGAAAGTGGTTTTCCACAGTCTGTGCCTAGGGCTACTTGAAGAGGAAACAAACCACAGAGACAAAACTCAGAACTCCTTTATTTTGTGAAGTTTCAAAGAGCTACTACAAACCATGTTGGATTTAGAGTTCCAAATTCATGTATCTATATAGGAGAGAACAGAGGGAAACCTAAATATAAAAACTGCTACTGTAGACGAAAGCTTCAAACTAGAAGAACAAAATTTGGTGAGCCAAGTGGGATTTGTGTACTGATCATTACCACCAAGTATCATCAAGATTGGGTGAAAAAATATTTGCTGGTATTTCGGAAACTTGTAATTTCTTAGAAGCTTGGCAACCACTCTCAATGAAAGTGCTTTTCCACAGTCTGCGCCTAGGGCTACTTTAGGAGGAAACAAACCATTGAGAAAAAAACTGAGAACTCCTTTATTATGTCAAGTTTCAAAGAGCTACTACAAACCATGTTGGATTTAGAGTTCCAAATTCATCTATCTATAAAGGAGAGAACAGAGGGAAACCTAAATATAAAAACTGCTACTGTAGACGAACGCTTCAACGTAGAAGAACAAAATTTGGTGAGCCAAGTGGGATTTGTGTACTGATCATTACCACCAAGTATCATCGAGATTGGGTGAAAAAATATTTGCTGGTATTTCGGAAACTCGTTATTTCTTAGAAGCTTGGCAACCCCTCTCAATGAAAGTGCTTTTCCACAGTCTGTGCCTAGGGCTACTTGAAGAGGAAACAAACCACAGAGATAAAACTCAGAATTCCTTTATTTTGTGAAGTTTCAAAGAGCTACTACAAACCATGTTGGATTTAGAGTTCCAAATTCATCTATCTATATAGGAGAGAACAGAGGGAAAACTAAATATAAAAACTGCCACTGTAGACGAAAGCTTCAAACTAGAAGAACAAAATTTGGTGAGCCAAGTGGGATTTGTGTACTGATCATTACCACCAAGTATCATCAAGATTGGGTGAAAAAATATATGCTGGTATTTCGGAAACTTGTAATTTCTTAGAAGCTTGGCGACCACTCTCAATGAAAATGCTTTTCTACAGTCTGTGCCTAGGGCTACTTGAGGAGGAAACAAACCATTGAGGCAAAACTGAGAACTCCTTTTTTTTGTCAAGTTTCAAAGAGCTACTACAAACCATGTTGGATTTAGAGTTCCAAATTCATATATCTATATAGGAGAGAAGAAAGGGAAACCTAAATATAAAAACTGCTACTGTAGACGAACGCTTCAATGTAGAAGAACAAAATTTGGTGAGCCAAGTGGGATTTGTGTACTGATCATTACCACCAAGTATCATCAAGATTGGGTGAAAAAATATTTGCTGGTATTTCGGAAACTTGTAATTTCTTAGAAGCTTGGATACCCCTCTCAATGAAAGTGCTTTTCCACAGTCTGTGCCTAGGGCTACTTGAAGAGGAAACAAACCATAGAGACAAAACTGAGAACTCCTTTATTTTGTCAAGTTTCAAAGAGCTACTAAAAACCATGTTGGATTTAGAGTTCCAAATTCCTATATCTATATAGGAGAGAACAGAGGGTAACCTAGATATAAAAACTGCTACTGTAGACGAACGCTTCAACCTAGAAGAACAAAATTTGGTGAGCCAAGAGGGTTTGTGTACTGATCATTAGCAACAAGTATCATCAAGATTGGGTGAAAAAATATTTGCTGGTATTTCGGAAACTCGTTAATTCTTAGAAGCTTGGCAACCCCTCTCAATGAAAGTGCTTTTCCACAGTCTGTGCCTAGGGCTACAAGAAGAGGAAACAAACCATACAGACAAAACTGAGAAGTCCTTTATTTTGTCACTTTTTCAAAGAGCCACTACAAACCATGTTGGATTTAGAGTTCCAAATTCACCTATCTATATAGGAGAGAACAGAGAGAAACCTAAATATAAAAACTGCTACTGTAGACGAACGCTTCAACCTAGAAGAACAAAATTTGGTGAGCCAAGTGGGATTTGTGTACTGATCATTAGCAACAAGTATCATCAAGATTGGGTGAAAAAATATTTGCTGGTATTTCGGAAACTCGTTATTTCTTAGAAGCGTGGCAACCCCTCTCAATGAAAGTGGTTTTCCACAGTCTGTGCCTAGGGCTACTTGAAGAGGAAACAAACCACAGAGACAAAACTCAGAACTCCTTTATTTTGTGAAGTTTCAAAGAGCTACTACAAACCATGTTGGATTTAAAGTTCCAAATTCATCTATCTATATAGGAGAGAACAGAGGGAAACCTAAATATAAAAAATGCTACTGTAGACGAAAGCTTCAAACTAGAAGAACAAAATTTGGTGAGCCAAGTGGGATTTGTGTACTGATCATTACCACCAAGTATCATCAAGATTGGGTGAAAAAATATTTGCTGCTATTTCGGAAACTTGTAATTTCTTAGAAGCTTGGCAACCACTCTCAATGAAAGTGCTTTTCCACAGTCTGCGCCTAGGGCTACTTTAGGAGGAAACAAACCATTGAGACAAAACTGAGAACTCCTTTATTATGTCAAGTTTCAAAGAGCTACTACAAACCATGTTGGATTTAGAGTTCCAAATTCATCTATCTATAAAGGAGAGAACAGAGGGAAACCTAAATATAAAAACTGCTACTGTAGACGAACGCTTCAACGTAGAAGAACAAAATTTGGTGAGCCAAGTGGGATTTGTGTACTGATCATTACCACCAAGTATCATCGAGATTGGGTGAAAAAATATTTGCTGGTATTTCGGAAACTCGTTATTTCTTAGAAGCGTGGCAACCCCTCTCAATGAAAGTGGTTTTCCACAGTCTGTGCCTAGGGCTACTTGAAGATGAAACAAACCACAGAGATAAAACTCAGAATTCCTTTATTTTGTGAAGTTTCAAAGAGCTACTACAAACCATGTTGGATTTAAAGTTCCAAATTCATCTATCTATATAGGAGAGAACAGAGTGAAACCTAAATATAAAAACTGCTACTGTAGACGAAAGCTTCAAACTAGAAGAACAAAATTTGGTGAGCCAAGTGGGATTTGTGTACTGATCATTACCACCAAGTATCATCAAGATTGGGTGAAAAAATATTTGCTGCTATTTCGGAAACTTGTAATTTCTTAGAAGCTTGGCGACCACTCTCAATGAAAGTGCTTTTCCACAGTCTGTGCCTAGGGCTACTTGAGGAGGAAACAAACCATTGAGGCAAAACTGAGAACTCCTTTATTTTGTCAAGTTTCAAAGAGCTACTACAAACCATGTTGGATTTAGAGTTCCAAATTCATCTATCTATATAGGAGAGAAGAGAGGGAAACCTAAATATAAAAACTGCTACTGTAGACGAACGCTTCAATGTAGAAGAACAAAATTTGGTGAGCCAAGTGGGATTTGTGTACTGATCATTACCACCAAGTATTATCAAGATTGGGTGAAAAAATATTTGCTGGTATTTCGGAAACTTGTAATTTCTTAGAAGCTTGGATACCCCTCTCAATGAAAGTGCTTTTCCACAGTCTGTGCCTAGGGCTACTTGAAGAGGAAACAAACCATAGAGACAAAACTGAGAACTCCTTTATTTTGTCAAGTTTCAAAGAGCTACTAAAAACCATGTTGGATTTAGAGTTCCAAATTCATCTATCGATATATGAGAGAACAGAGGGAAACCTAAATATAAAAACTGCTACTGTAGATGAACGCTTCAACCTAGAAGAACAGAATTTGGTGAGCCAAGTGGGATTTGTGTACTGATCATCAGCAACAAGTATCATCAAGATTGGCTGAAAAAATATTTGCTGGTATTTCGGAAACTCGTTATTTCTTAGAAGCTTGGCAACCCCTCTCAATGAAAGTGCTTTTCCACAGTCTGTGCCTAGGGCTACTTGAAGAGGAAACAAACCATAGAAACAAAACTGACAACTCCTTTATTTTGTCAAGTTTCAAAGAGCTACTACAAACCATGTTGGATTTAGAATTCCAAATTCATATATCTATATACGAGAGAACAGAGGGTAACCTAGATAAAAAAACCGCTACTGTAGACGAAAGCTTCAAACTAGAAGAACAAAATTTGGTGAGCCAAGTGGGATTTGTGTACTGATCATTAGCAACAAGTATCATCAATATTGGGTGAAAAAATATTTGCTGGTATTTCGGAAACTCGTAATTTCTTCGAAGCTTGGCAACCCCTCTCAATGAAAGTGCTTTTCCTCAGTCTGTGACTACGGCTACTTGAAGAGGAAACAAACCATAGAGACAAAACTGAGAACTCCTTTATTTTGTCAAGTTTCAAAGAGCTACTACAAACCATGTTGGATTTAGAGTTCCAAATTCATCTATCTATATAGGAGAGAACAGAGGGAAACCTAAATATAAAAACTGCTACTGTAGACGAACGCTTCAACCTAGAAGAACAAAATTTGGTGAGCCAAGTGGGATTTGTGTACTGATCATTACCACCAAGTATCATCAAGATTGGCTGAAAAAATATTTGCTGGTATTTCGGAAAACCGTTATTTCTTAGATGCTTGGCAACCACTCTCAATGAAAGTGCTTTTCCAGAGTCTGTGCCTAGGGCTACTTGAAGAGGAAACAAACCACAGAGATAAAACTCAGAATTCCTTTATTTTGTGAAGTTTCAAAGAGCTACTACAAACCATGTTGGATTTAGAGTTCCAAATTCATCTATCTATATAGGAGAGAACAGAGGGAAAACTAAATATAAAAACTGCTACTGTAGACGAAAGCTTCAAACTAGAAGAACAAAATTTGGTGAGCCAAGTGGGATTTGTGTACTGATCATTACCACCAAGTATCATCAAGATTGGGTGAAAAAATATATGCTGGTATTTCGGAAACTTGTAATTTCTTAGAAGCTTGGCGACCACTCTCAATGAAAGTGCTTTTCTACAGTCTGTGCCTAGGGCTACTTGAGGAGGAAACAAACCATTGAGACAAAACTGAGAACTCCTTTATTATGTCAAGTTTCAAAGAGCTACACAAACCATGTTGGATTTAGAGTTCCAAATTCATCTATCTATAAAGGAGAGAACAGAGGGAAACCTAAATATAAAAACTGCTACTGTAGACGAACGCTTCAACGTAGAAGAACAAAATTTGGTGAGCCAAGTGGGATTTGTGTACTGATCATTACCACCAAGTATCATCGAGATTGGGTGAAAAAATATTTGCTGGTATTTCGGAAACTCGTTATTTCTTAGAAGCTTGGCAACCCCTCTCAATGAAAGTGCTTTTCCACAGTCTGTGCCTAGGGCTACTTGAAGAGGAAACAAACCACAGAGATAAAACTCAGAATTCCTTTATTTTGTGAAGTTTCAAAGAGCTACTACAAACCATGTTGGATTTAGAGTTCCAAATTCATCTATCTATATAGGAGAGAACAGAGGGAAAACTAAATATAAAAACTGCCACTGTAGACGAAAGCTTCAAACTAGAAGAACAAAATTTGGTGAGCCAAGTGGGATTTGTGTACTGATCATTACCACCAAGTATCATCAAGATTGGGTGAGAAAATATACGCTGGTATTTCGGAAACTTGTAATTTCTTAGAAGCTTTTCGACCACTCTCAATGAAAGTGCTTTTCTACAGTCTGTGCCTAGGGCTACTTGAGGAGGAAACAAACCATTGAGGCAAAACTGAGAACTCCTTTATTTTGTCAAGTTTCAAAGAGCTACTACAAACCATGTTGGATTTAGAGTTCCAAATTCATATATCTATATAGGAGAGAAGAGAGGGAAACCTAAATATAAAAACTGCTACTGTAGACGAACGCTTCAATGTAGAAGAACAAAATTTGGTGAGCCAAGTGGGATTTGTGTACTGATCATTACCACCAAGTATCATCAAGATTGGGTGAAAAAATATTTGCTGGTATTTCGGAAACTTGTAATTTCTTAGAAGCTTGGATACCCCTCTCAATGAAAGTGCTTTTCCACAGTCTGTGCCTAGGGCTACTTGAAGAGGAAACAAACCATAGAGACAAAACTGAGAACTCCTTTATTTTGTCAAGTTTCAAAGAGCTACTAAAAACCATGTTGGATTTAGAGTTCCAAATTCATATATCTATATAGGAGAGAACAGAGGGTAACCTAGATATAAAAACTGCTACTGTAGACGAACATTTCAACCTAGAAGAACAAAATTTGGTGAGCCAAGAGGGTTTGTGTACTGATCATTAGCAACAAGTATCATCAAGATTGGGTGAAAAAATATTTGCTGGTATTTCGGAAACTCGTTAATTCTTAGAAGCTTGGCAACCCCTCTCAATGAAAGTGCTTTTCCACAGTCTGTGCCTGGGGCTACAAGAAGAGGAAACAAACCATACAGACAAAACTGAGAACTCCTTTATTTTGTCACTTTTCAAAGAGCCACTACAAACCATGTTGGATTTAGAGTTCCAAATTCACCTATCTATATAGGAGAGAACAGAGAGAAACCTAAATATAAAAACTGCTACTGTAGACGAACGCTTCAACCTAGAAGAACAAAATTTGGTGAGCCAAGTGGGATTTGTGTACTGATCAATAGCAACAAGTATCATCAAGATTGGGTGAAAAAAATATTTGCTGGTATTTCGGAAACTCGTTATTTCTTAGAAGCGTGGCAACCCCTCTCAATGAAAGTGGTTTTCCACAGTCTGTGCCTAGGGCTACTTGAAGAGGAAACAAACCACAGAGACAAAACTCAGAACTCCTTTATTTTGTGAAGTTTCAAAGAGCTACTACAAACCATGTTGGATTTAAAGTTCCAAATTCATCTATCTATATAGGAGAGAACAGAGGGAAACCTAGATATAAAAACTGCTACTGTAGACGAACATTTCAAACCTAGAAGAACAAAATTTGGTGAGCCAAGAGGGATTTGTGTACTGATCATTAGCACCAAGTATCATCAAGATTGGGTGAAAAAATATTTGCTGCTATTTCGGAAACTCTGTAATTTCTTAGAAGCTTGGCAACCCCTCTCAATGAAAGTGCTTTTCCACAGTCTGTGCCTAGGGCTACTTTAGGAGGAAACAAACCATAGAGACAAAACTGAGAACTCCTTTATTATGTCAAGTTTCAAAGAGCTACTACAAACCATGTTGGATTTAGAGTTCCAAATTCATCTATCTATATAGGAGAGAACAGAGAGAAACCTAAATATAAAAACTGCTACTGTAGACGAACGCTTCAACGTAGAAGAACAAAATTTGGTGAGCCAAGTGGGATTTGTGTACTGATCAATAGCACCAAGTATCATCAGAGATTGGGTGAAAAAATATTTGCTGGTATTTCGGAAACTCGTTATTTCTTAGAAGCGTGGCAACCCCTCTCAATGAAAGTGGTTTTCCACAGTCTGTGCCTAGGGCTACTTGAAGATGAAACAAACCACAGAGACTAAAACTCAGAATTCCTTTATTTTGTGAAGTTTCAAAGAGCTACTACAAACCATGTTGGATTTAAAGTTCCAAATTCATCTATCTATATAGGAGAGAACAGAGTGAAACCTAAATATAAAAAATGCTACTGTAGACGAAAGCTTCAAACTAGAAGAACAAAATTTGGTGAGCCAAGTGGGATTTGTGTACTGATCATTACCACCAAGTATCATCAAGATTGGGTGAAAAAATATTTGCTGGTATTTCAGAAACTTGTAATTTCTTAGAAGCTTGGATTACCACTCTCAATGAAAGTGCTTTTCCACAGTCTGCTGCCTAGGGCTACTTGAGAGGAAACAAACCATAGAGACAAAACTGAGCTTTATTTTGTCAAGTTTCAAAGAGCTACTAAAAACCATGTTGGATTTAGAGTTCCAAATTCATATATCTATATAGGAGAGAACAGAGGGTAACCTAGATATAAAAACTGCTACTGTAGACGAACGCTTCAACCTAGAAGAACAAAATTTGGTGAGCCAAGAGGGTTTGTGTACTGATCATCAGCAACAAGTATCATCAAGATTGGGTGAAAAAAATATTTGCTGGTATTTCGGAAACTCGTTAATTCTTAGAAGCTTGGCAACCCCTCTCAATGAAAGTGCTTTTCCACAGTCTGTGCCTAGGGCTACAAGAAGACGAAACAAACCATACAGACAAAACTGAGAACTCCTTTATTTTGTCACTTTTCAAAGAGCCACTACAAACCATGTTGGATTTAGAGTTCCAAATTCACCTATCTATATAGGAGAGAACAGAGAGAAACCTAAATATAAAAACTGCTACTGTAGACGAACGCTTCAACCTAGAAGAACAAAATTTGGTGAGCCAAGTGGGATTTGTGTACTGATCATTAGCAACAAGTATCATCAAGATTGGGTGAAAAAATATTTGCTGGTATTTCGGAAACTCGTTATTTCTTAGAAGCGTGGCAACCCCTCTCAATGAAAGTGGTTTTCCACAGTCTGTGCCTAGGGCTACTTGAAGAGGAAACAAACCACAGAGACAAAACTCAGAACTCCTTTATTTTGTGAAGTTTCAAAGAGCTACTACAAACCATGTTGGATTTAAAGTTCCAAATTCATCTATCTATATAGGAGAGAACAGAGGGAAACCTAAATATAAAAAATGCTACTGTAGACGAAAGCTTCAAACTAGAAGAACAAAATTTGGTGAGCCAAGTGGGATTTGTGTACTGATCATTACCACCAAGTATCATCAAGATTGGGTGAAAAAATATTTGCTGCTATTTCGGAAACTTGTAATTTCTTAGAAGCTTGGCAACCACTCTCAATGAAAGTGCTTTTCCACAGTCTGCGCCTAGGGCTACATTAGGAGGAAACAAACCATTGAGACAAAACTGAGAACTCCTTTATTATGTCAAGTTTCAAAGAGCTACTACAAACCATGTTGGATTTAGAGATCCAAATTCATCTATCTATAAAGGAGAGAACAGAGGGAAACCTAAATATAAAAACTGCTACTGTAGACGAACGCTTCAACGTAGAAGAACAAAATTTGGTGAGCCAAGTGGGATTTGTGTACTGATCATTACCACCAAGTATCATCGAGATTGGGTGAAAAAAATATTTGCTGGTATTTTGGAAACTCGTTATTTCTTAGAAGCGTGGCAACCCCTCTCAATGAAAGTGGTTTTCCACAGTCTGTGCCTAGGGCTACTTGAAGATGAAAACAAACCACAGAGATAAAACTCAGAATTCCTTTATTTTGTGAAGTTTCAAAGAGCTACTACAAACCATGTTGGATTTAAAGTTCCAAATTCATCTATCTATATAGGAGAGAACAGAGTGAAACCTAAATATAAAAACTGCTACTGTAGACGAAAGCTTCAAACTAGAAGAACAAAATTTGGTGAGCCAAGTGGGATTTGTGTACTGATCATTACCACCAAGTATCATCAAGATTGGGTGAAAAAATATATGCTGGTATTTCAGAAACTTGTAATTTCTTAGAAGCTTGGCGACCACTCTCAATGAAAGTGCTTTTCCACAGTCTGTGCCTAGGGCTACTTGAGGAGGAAACAAACCATTGAGGCAAAACTGAGAACTCCTTTATTTTGTCAAGTTTCAAAGAGCTACTACAAACCATGTTGGATTTAGAGTTCCAAATTCATATATCTATATAGGAGAGAAGAGAGGGAAACCTAAATATAAAAACTGCTACTGTAGACGAATGCTTCAATGTAGAAGAACAAATTTGGTGAGCCAAGTGGGATTTGTGTACTGATCATTACCACCAAGTATTATCAAGATTGGGTGAAAAAATATTTGCTGGTATTTCGGAAACTTGTAATTTCTTAGAAGCTTGGATACCCCTCTCAATGAAAGTGCTTTTCCACAGTCTGTGCCTAGGGCTACTTGAAGAGGAAACAAACCATAGAGACAAAACTGAGAACTCCTTTATTTTGTCAAGTTTCAAAGAGCTACTAAAAACCATGTTGGATTTAGAGTTCCAAATTCATCTATCGATATATGAGAGAACAGAGGGAAACCTAAATATAAAAACTGCTACTGTAGATGAACGCTTCAACCTAGAAGAACAGAATTTTGGTGAGCCAAGTGGGATTTGTGTACTGATCATCAGTAACAAGTATCATCAAGATTGGCTGAAAAAATATTTGCTGGTATTTCGGAAACTCGTTATTTCTTAGAAGCTTGGCAACCCCTCTCAATGAAAGTGCTTTTCCACAGTCTGTGCCTAGGGCTACTTGAAGAGGAAACAAACCATAGAAACAAAACTGACAACTCCTTTATTTTGTCAAGTTTCAAAGAGCTACTACAAACCATGTTGGATTTAGAGTTCCAAATTCATATATCTATATACTAGAGAACAGAGGGTAACCTAGATATAAAAACCGCTACTGTAGACGAAAGCTTCAAACTAGAAGAACAAAATTTGGTGAGCCAAGTGGGATTTGTGTACTGATCATTAGCAACAAGTATCATCAATATTGGGTGAAAAAATATTTGCTGGTATTTCGGAAACTCGTAATTTCTTAGAAGCTTGGCAACCCCTCTCAATGAAAGTGCTTTTCCTCAGTCTGTGACTACGGCTACTTGAAGAGGAAACAAACCATAGAGACAAAACTGAGAACTCCTTTATTTTGTCAAGTTTCAAAGAGCTACTACAAACCATGTTGGATTTAGAGTTCCAAATTCATCTATCTATATAGGAGAGAACAGAGGGAAACCTAAATATAAAAACTGCTACTGTAGACGAACGCTTCAACCTAGAAGAACAAAATTTGGTGAGCCAAGTGGGATTTGTGTACTGATCATTACCACCAAGTATCATCAAGATTGGCTGAAAAAATATTTGCTGGTATTTCGGAAAACCGTTATTTCTTAGAAGCTTGGCAACCACTCTCAATGAAAGTGCTTTTCCAGAGTCTGTGCCTAGGGCTACTTGAAGAGGAAACAAACCACAGAGATAAAACTCAGAATTCCTTTATTTTGTGAAGTTTCAAAGAGCTACTACAAAACCATGTTGGATTTAGAGTTCCAAATTCATCTATCTATATAGGAGAGAACAGAGGGAAAACTAAATATAACAACTGCTACTGTAGACGAAAGCTTCAAACTAGAAGAACAAAATTTGGTGAGCCAATTGGGATTTGTGTACTGATCATTACCACCAAGTATCATCAAGATTGGGTGAAAAAATATATGCTGGTATTTCGGAAACTTGTAATTTCTTAGAAGCTTGGCGACCACTCTCAATGAAAGTGCTTTTCTACAGTCTGTGCCTAGGGCTACTTGAGGAGGAAACAAACCATTGAGGCAAAACTGAGAACTCCTTTATTTTGTCAAGTTTCAAAGAGCTACTACAAACCATGTTGGATTTAGAGTTCCAAATTCATATATCTATATAGGAGAGAAGAGAGGGAAACCTAAATATAAAAACTGCTACTGTAGACGAACGCTTCAATGTAGAAGAACAAAATTTGGTGAGCCAAGTGGGATTTGTGTACTGATCATTACCACCAAGTATCATCAAGATTGGGTGAAAAAATATTTGCTGGTATTTCGGAAACTTGTAATTTCTTAGAAGCTTGGATACCCCTCTCAATGAAAGTGCTTTTCCACAGTCTGTGCCTAGGGCTACTTGAAGAGGAACCAAGCCATAGAGAAAAAACTGAGAACTCCTTTACTTTTTCAAGTTTCAAAGAGCTACTACAAACCATGTTGGATTTAGAGTTCCAAATTCATCGATCTATATAGGAGAGAACAGAGGGAAACCTAAATATAAAAACTGCTACTGTAGAAGAACGCTTTAACCTAGAAGAACAAAATTTGGTGAGCCAAGTGGGATTTGTGTACTGATCATTACCACCATGTATCATCTAGATTGGGTCAAAAAATATTTGCTGTTATTTCTTAAACTCGTAATTTCTTAGAAGCTTGGCAACGCCTCTCAATGAAAGTGCTTTTCCACAGTCTGTGCCTTGGGCTACTTGAAGAGGAAACAAACCATAGAGACAAAACTGAGAACTCCTTTATTTTGTCAAGTTTCAAAGAGCTACTACAAACCATGTTGGATTTAGAGGTCCAAATTCATCTATCTATATAGGAGAGAACAGAGGGAAACCTAAATATACAAACTGCTACTGTAGACGAACGTTTCAACCTAGAAGAACAAAATTTGGTGAGCCAAGTATGATTTGTGTACTGATCATTACCACAAAGTATCATCAAGATTGGGTTAAAAAATATTTGCTGGTATTTCGGAAACTTGTTATTTCTTATAAACTTGACAACCCATCTCAATGAAAGTGTTTTCCACCGTCTGTGACTAGGGCTACTTGAAGCGTAAACAAACCATAGAGACAAAACTGAGAACTCCTTTATTTTGTCAAGTTTCAAAGAGCTACTACAAACCATGTTGAATTTAGAGTTCCAAATTCATCTATCTATATAGGAGAGAACAGAGGGAAACCTTAATATAAAAACTGCTACTGTAGACTAAAGCTTCAAACTAGAAGAACAAAATTTCGTGAGCCAAGTGGGATTTGTGTACTGATCATTACCACCAAGTATCATCAAGATTGGGTGAAAAAATATTTGCTGGTATTTCGGAAACTCGTTATTTCTTAGAAGATTGGCAACCAATCTCAATGAAAGTGCTTTTCCACAGTCTGTGCCTAGGGCTACTTGAACAGGAAACAAACCATAGAGACAAATCTGAGAACTCCTTTATTTTGTCAAGTTTCAAAGAGCTACTACAAACCATGTTGGATTTAGAGTTCCAAATTCATCTATTTATATAGGAGAGAACAGAGTGAAACCTAAATATACAAACTGCTACTGTCGACGAACGCTTCAACCTAGAAGAACAAAATTTGGTGAGCCAAGTGGGACTTGTGTACTGATCATTACCACCAAGTATTATCAAGATTGGGTGAAAAAATATTTGCTGGTATTTCGGAAACTCGTTATTTCTTAGAAGCTTAGCAACCCCTCTCAATGAAAGTGCTTTCCACAGTCTGTGAATAGAGCTACATTAAGAGGAAACAAACCATAGAGACAAAACTGAGAACTCCTTTATTTTGTCAAGTTTAAAAGAGCTACTACAAACCATGTTGAATTTAGAGTTGCAAATTCATCTATCTATATAGGAGAGAACAGAGGGAAACCTAAATATAAAAAATGCGACTGTAGACGAAAGCTTCAACCTAGAAGTACAAAATTTGGTGAGCCAAGTGGGATTTGTGTACTGATCATTACCACCAAGTATCATCAAGTTTGGGTGAAAAAATATATGCTGGTATTTCGGAAACTCGATATTTCTTAGAAGCTTGGCAACCCATCAATGAAAGTGCTTTTCCACAGTCTGTTCCTAGGGCTACTTGAAAAGGAAACAAACCATAGAGACAAAACAGAGAAGTTCTTTATTTTGTCAAGTTTCAAAGAGCTACTACAAACCATGCTGGATTTCGAGTTCCAAATTCATCTATCTATATAGGAGAGAACAGAGGGAAACCTAAATATAAAAATTGCTACTGTAGACGAATGCTTCATCCTAGAAGAACAAAATTTGTTGAGCCAAGTGGGACTTGGGTACTGATCATTACCACCAAGTATCATCAAGATTGGGTGAAAAAATATTTGCTGGTATTTCGGAAACTCGTTATTTCTTAGAAGCTTAGCAACCCCTCTCAATGAAAGTGCTTTCCACAGTCTGTGAATAGAGCTACTTTAAGAGGAAACAAACCATAGAGACAAAACTGAGAACTCCTTTATTTTGTCAAGTTTAAAAGAGCTACTACAAACCATGTTGAATTTAGAGTTGCAAATTCATCTATCTATATAGGAGAGAACAGAGTGAAACCTAAATATAAAAAATGCTACTGTAGACGAATGCTTCAACCTAGAAGAACAAAATTTGGTGAGCTAAGTGGGATTTGTGTACCGATCATTACCACCAAGTATCATCAAGATTGGGTGAAAAAATATTTGCTGGTATTTCGGAAACTCGTAATTTCTTAGAAGCTTGGCAACCCCTCTCAATTAAAGTGCTCTTCCACAGTATGTGCCTAGGGCTACTTGAAGAGGAAACAAACAGTAGAGACAAAACTGAGAACTTATTTATTTTGTCAAGTTTCAAAGAGCTACTACAAAGCATGTTGGATTCAGAGTTCCAAATTCATCTATCTATATAGGAGAGAACAGAGGGAAACCTAAATATAAAAACTGCTACTGTAGACGAACGCTTCAACCTAGAAGAACAAAATTTGGTGAGCTAAGTGGGATTTGTGTTCCAATCATTACCACCAAGTATCATCATGATTGGGTGAAAAAATATTTGCTGGTATTTCGGAAACTCGTTATTTCTTAGAAGCTTGGCAACCCATCTCAATGAAAGTGCTTTTCCACAGTTTGTGCCTAGGGATACTTGAAGTGGAGACAAACCATAAAAAAAATCTGAGAACTCCTTTATTTTGTCAAGTTTCAAGGGCTACTACAAACCATGTTGGATTTAGAGTTCCAAATTCATCTATCTATATATGAGAGAACAGAGGGAAACCTAAATATAAAAACTGCTACTGTAGACGAACTCTACAACGTAGAAGAACAAAATTTGGTAAGCCAAGTGGGATTTGTGTACTGATCATTACCACCAAGTATCATCAAGATTGGGTGAAAAAATATTTGCTTGTATTTCAGAAACTCGTTATTTCTTAGAAGCTTGGCAACCCCTCTCAATGAAAGTGCTTTTCCACAGTCTGTGCCTAGGGCAACTTGAAGAGGAAACAAACCATAGAGACAAATGTGAGAACTCCTTTATTTTGTCAAGTTTCAAAGAGCTACTACAAACCCTGTTGGATTTAGAGTTCCAAATTCATCTATCAATATAATAGAGAACAGAGGGAAACCTAAACATAAAAACTGCTACTGTAGACGAATGCTTCATTTTAGAAGAACAAAATTTGGTGAGCCAAGTGGGATTTTTGTACTGATCATTACCACCAAGTATCATCAAGTTTGGGTGAAAAAATATTTGCTGGTATATCGGAAACTCGATATTTCTTAGAAACTGGGCAACCCCTCTCAATGAAAGTGCTTTTCCACAGTCTGTTCCTAGGGCTACTTGAAAAGGAAACAAACCATAGAGACAAAACAGAGAAGTTCTTTATTTTGTCAAGTTTCAAAGAGCTACTACAAACCATGCTGGATTTAGAGTTCCAAATTCATCTATCTATATAGGAGAGAACAGATTGGAACCTAAATACAAAAACTGCTACTGTAGACGAATGCTTCATCCTAGAAGAACAAAATTTGGTGAGCCAAGTGGGATTTGGGCACTGATCATTACCACCAAGTATCATCAAGATTGGGTGAAAAAATATTTGCTGGTATTTCGGAAACTCGTAATTTCTTAGAAGCTTGGCAAACCCTCTCAGTGAAAGTGCTTTTCCACAGTATGTGCCTAGGGCTACTTGAAGAGGAATCAAAACATAAAGACAAAACTGAGAACTCCTTTATTTTGTCAAGTTTCAAAGAGCTACTACAAACCATACTGGATTTAGAGTTCCAAATTCATCTATCTATATAGGAGAGAACAGAGGGGAACGAAATATAAAAACTGCTACAGTAGACCAATGCTTCATCCTAGAAGAACAAAATTTGGTGAGGCAAATGGGATTTGGGTATTGATCATTACCACCAAGTATCATCAAGATTGGGTGAAAAAATATTTGCTGGTATTTCGGAAACTCGTAATTTCTTAGAAGCTTGGCAAACCCTCTCAGTGAAAGTGCTTTTCCACAGTCTGTGCTTAGGGGTACTTGAAGAGGAAACACACCATAGAGACAAAACTGAGAACTCCTTTATTTTGTCAAGTTTCAAGGAGCTACTACAAAGCATGTTGGATTTAGAGTTCCAAATTCATCTATCTATATAGGAGAGAACAGAGAGAAACCTAAATATAAAAACTGCTACTGTAGACGAACGCTTCAACCTAGAAGAACAAAATATCGTGAGACAAGTGGGATTTGTGTGCTGATCATTACCACCAAGTATCATCAAGTTTGGGTGAAAAAATATTTGCTGGTATTTAGAAAACTCGATATTTCTTAGAAGCTTGGCAACCCATCTCAATGAAATTGCTTTTCCACAGTCTGTTCCTAGGGCTACTTGAAGAGGAAACAAACCACAGAGACAAAATTGGTAAATTCTTTATTTTGTCAAGTTTCAAAGAGCTACTACAAACCATACTGGATTGAGAGTTCCAAATTCATCTATCTATATAGGAGAGAACAGAGGGGAACGAAATATAAAAACTGCTACTGTAGACGAATGCTTCATCCTAGAAGAACAAAATTTGGTGACGCAAGTGGGATTTGGGTACTGATCATTACCACCAAGTATCATCAAGATTGGGTGAAAAAATATTTGCTGGTATTTCGGAAACTCGTAATTTCTTAGAAGCTTGGCAAACCCTCTCAGTGAAAGTGCTTTACCACAGTCTGTGCCTAGGGCTACTTGAACAGGAAACACACCATAGAGACAAAACTGAGAACTCCTTTATTTTGTCAAGTTTCAAAGAGCTACTACAAACCATGATGGATTTAGAGTTCCAAATTCATCTATCTATATAGGAGAGAACAGAGGGAAACCTAAATATAAAAACTGCTACTGTAGAAGAACGCTTCAACCTACAAGAACAAAATTTGGTGAGACAAGTGGGATTTGTGTTCTGATCATTACCACTAAGTATCATCAAGTTTAATTGAAGAAATATTTGCTGGTATTTCGGAAACTCGATATTTCTTAGAATCTTGGCAACCCATCTCAATTAAAGTGCTTTTCCACAGTCTGTGCCTACGGCTACTTGAAGAGGAACCAATCCATAGAGACAAAACTGAGAACTCCTTTATTTTGTCAAGTTTCAAGGAGCTACTGCAAAGCATGTTGGTTTTAGAGTTCCAAATTCATCTATCTATATACGAGAGAACAGAGGGAAACCTAAATATAAAAACTGCTACTGTAGACGAACGCTTCAACCTAGATGAACAAAATTTGGTAAGCCAAGTGGGATTTGTGTACTGATCATTTCCACCTAGTATCATCAAGATTGGGTGAAAAAATATTTGCTGGTATTTCGGAAACTCGTTATTTCTTAGAAGCTTGGCAACCCCTCTCAATGAAAGTGCTTTTCCACAGTGTGTGCGTAGGGCTACTTGAAGAGGAAACAAACCATAGAGACAAAACTGAGAACTCCTTTATTTTGTCAAGTTTCAAAGAGCTACTACAAACCATGTTGGATTTAGAGTTCCAAATTCATCTATCTATATAGCAGAGAACAGAGTGAAACCTAAACATAAAAACTGCTACTGAAAACGTACGCTTCAACCGAGAAGAACAAAATTTGGTGAGCCAAGTGGGATTTTTGTACTGATAATTACCACCAAGTATCATCAAGTTTGGGTGAAAAAATATATGCTGGTATTTCGGAAACTCGATATTTCTTAGAAGCTTGGCAACCCATCAATGAAAGTGCTTTTCCACAGTCTGTTCCTAGGGCTACTTGAAAAGGAAACAAACCATAGAGACAAAACAGAGAAGTTCTTTATTTTGTCAAGTTTCAAAGAGCTACTACAAACCATGCTGGATTTCGAGTTCCAAATTCATCTATCTATATAGGAGAGAACAGAGGGAAACCTAAATATAAAAATTGCTACTGTAGACGAATGCTTTATCCTAGAAGAACAAAATTTGTTGAGCCAAGTGGGACTTGGGTACTGATCATTACCACCAAGTATCATCAAGATTGGGTGAAAAAATATTTGCTGGTATTTCGGAAACTCGTTATTTCTTAGAAGCTTAGCAACCCCTCTCAATGAAAGTGCTTTCCACAGTCTGTGAATAGAGCTACTTGAAGAGGAAACACACCATAGAGACAAAACTGAGAACTCCTTTATTTTGTCAAGTTTCAAGGAGCTACTACAAAGCATGTTGGATTTAGAGTTCCAAATTCATCTATCTATATAGGAGAGAACAGAGAGAAACCTAAATATAAAAACTGCTACTGTAGACGAACGCTTCAAACTAGAAGAACAAAATATCGTGAGACAAGTGGGATTTGTGTGCTGATCATTACCACCAAGTATCATCAAGTTTGGGTGAAAAAATATTTGCTGGTATTTAGAAAACTCGATATTTCTTAGAAGCTTGGCAACCCATCTCAATGAAAGTGCTTTTCCACAGTCTGTTCCTAGGGCTACTTGAAGAGGAAACAAACCACAGAGACAAAATTGGTAAATTCTTTATTTTGTCAAGTTTCAAAGAGCTACTACAAACCATACTGGATTGAGAGTTCCAAATTCATCTATCTATATAGGAGAGAACAGAGGGGAACGAAATATAAAAACTGCTACTGTAGACGAATGCTTCATCCTAGAAGAACAAAATTTGGTGACGCAAGTGGGATTTGGGTACTGATCATTACCACCAAGTATCATCAAGATTGGGTGAAAAAATATTTGCTGGTATTTCGGAAACTCGTAATTTCTTAGAAGCTTGGCAAACCCTCTCAGTGAAAGTGCTTTACCACAGTCTGTGCCTAGGGCTACTTGAACAGGAAACACACCATAGAGACAAAACTGAGAACTCCTTTATTTTGTCAAGTTTCAAAGAGCTACTACAAACCATGTTGGATTTAGAGTTCCAAATTCATCTATCTATATAGGAGAGAACAGAGGGAAACCTAAATATAAAAACTGCTACTGTAGAAGAACGCTTCAACCTACAAGAACAAAATTTGGTGAGACAAGTGGGATTTGTGTTCTGATCATTACCACTAAGTATCATCAAGTTTAATTGAAGAAATATTTGCTGGTATTTCGGAAACTCGATATTTCTTAGAATCTTGGCAACCCATCTCAATTAAAGTGCTTTTCCACAGTCTGTGCCTACAGCTACTTGAAGAGGAACCAATCCATAGAGACAAAACTGAGAACTCCTTTATTTTGTCAAGTTTCAAGGAGCTACTGCAAAGCATGTTGGTTTTAGAGTTCCAAATTCATCTATCTATATACGAGAGAACAGAGGGAAACCTAAATATAAAAACTGCTACTGTAGACGAACGCTTCAACCTAGATGAACAAAATTTGGTAAGCCAAGTGGGATTTGTGTACTGATCATTTCCACCTAGTATCATCAAGATTGGGTGAAAATATATTTGCTGGTATTTCGGAAACTCGTTATTTCTTAGAAGCTTGGCAACCCCTCTCAATGAAAGTGCTTTTCCACAGTGTGTGCGTAGGGCTACTTGAAGAGGAAACAAACCATAGAGACAAAACTGAGAACTCCTTTATTTTGTCAAGTTTCAAAGAGCTACTACAAACCATGTTGGATTTAGAGTTCCAAATTCATCTATCTATATAGCAGAGAACAGAGTGAAACCTAAACATAAAAACTGCTACTGAAAACTACGCTTCAACCGAGAAGAACAAAATTTGGTGAGCCAAGTGGGATTTTTGTACTGATAATTACCACCAAGTATCATCAAGTTTGGGTGAAAAAATATATGCTGCTATTTCGGAAACTCGATATTTCTTAGAAGCTTGGCAACCCATCAATGAAAGTGCTTTTCCACAGTCTGTTCCTAGGGCTACTTGAAAAGGAAACAAACCATAGAGACAAAACAGAGAAGTTCTTTATTTTGTCAAGTTTCAAAGAGCTACTACAAACCATGCTGGATTTCGAGTTCCAAATTCATCTATCTATATAGGAGAGAACAGAGGGAAACCTAAATATAAAAATTGCTACTGTAGACGAATGCTTCATCCTAGAAGAACAAAATTTGTTGAGCCAAGTGGGACTTGGGTACTGATCATTACCACCAAGTATCATCAAGATTGGGTGAAAAAATATTTGCTGGTATTTCGGAAACTCGTTATTTCTTAGAAGCTTAGCAACCCCTCTCAATGAAAGTGCTTTCCACAGTCTGTGAATAGAGCTACTTTAAGAGGAAACAAACCATAGAGACAAAACTGAGAACTCCTTTATTTTGTCAAGTTTAAAAGAGCTACTACAAACCATGTTGGATTTAGAGTTCCAAATTCATCTATCTATATAGCAGAGAACAGAGTGAAACCTAAACATATAAACTGCTACTGAAAACGTACGCTTCAACCGAGAAGAACAAAATTTGGTGAGCCAAGTGGGATTTGTGTACTGATCATTACCACCAAGAATCATCAAGATTGAGTGAAAAAATATTTGCTGGTATTTCGGAAACTCGTTATTTCTTAGAAGCATGGCAACGCCTCTCAATGAAAGTGCTTTCCACAGTCTGTGCCTAGGGCTACTTTAAGAGGAAACAAACCATAGAGACAAAACTGAGAACTCCTTATATTGTCAAGTGTAAAAGAGCTACTACAAACCATGTTGAATTTAGAGTTCCAAATTCATCTATCTATATAGGAGAGAACAGAGGGAAACCTAAATATAAAAAATGCTACTGTAGACGAAAGCTTCAACCTAGAAGAACAAAATTGGTGAGCCAAGTGGGATTTGTGTACTGATCATTACCACCAAGTATCATCAAGTTTGGGTGAAAAAATATTTGCTGGTATTTCGGAAACTCGATATTTCTTAGAAGCTTGGCAACCCATCTCAATGAAAGTGCTTTTCCACTGTCTGTTCCTAGGGCTACTTGAAGAGGAAACAAACCATAGAGACAAAACAGGGAAGTCCTTTATTTTGTCAAGTTTCAAAGAGCTACTACAAACCATGTTGGATTTAGAGTTCCAAATTCATCTATCTATATAGGAGAGAACAGAGTGAAACCTAAAATTAAAAACTGCTACTGTCGACGAACGCTTCAACCCAGAAGAACAAAATTTGGTGAGCCAAGTTGGACTTGTGTACTGATCATTACCACCAAGTATTATCAAGATTGGGTGAAAAAATATTTGCTGGTATTTCGGAAAATCGTTATTTCGTAGAAGCTTGGCAACCTCTCTCAATGAAAGTGCTTTCCACAGTCTGTACCTAGGGCTACTTTAAGAGGAAACAAACCATAGAGACAAAACTGAGAACTCCTTTATATTGTCAAGTTTAAAAGAGCTACTACAAACCATGTTGAATTTAGAGTTCCAAATTCATCTATCTATATATAGGAGAGAACAGAGGGAAACCTAAATATAAAAAATGCTACTGCAGACGAAAGCTTCAACCTAGAAGAACAAAATTTGGTGAGCCAAGTGGGATGTGTGTACTGATCATTACCACCAAGTATCATCAAGTTTGGGTGAAAAAATATTTGCTGGTATTTCGGAAACTCGATATTTCTTAGAAGCTTGGCAACCCATCTCAATGAAAGTGCTTTTCCACTGTCTGTTCCTAGGGCTACTTGAAGAAAAAACAAACCATAAAGACAAAACAGGGAAGTTCTTTATTTTGTCAAGTTTCAAAGAGCTACTACAAACCATGCTGGATTTAGAGTTCCAAATTCATCTATCTATGTAGGAGAGAAGAGAGGGGAACGAAATATAAAAACTGCTACTGTAGACAAATGCTTCATTCTAGAAGAACAAAATTTGGTGAGCCAAGTGGGATTTGGGCACTGATCATTACCACCAAGTATCATCAAGATTGGGTGAAAAAATATTTGCTGGTATTTCGGAAACTCGTAATTTCTTAGAAGCTTGGCAAACCCTCTAAGTGAAAGTGCTTTTCCACAGTCTGTGCCTAGGGCTACTTGAAGAGGAACCAAACCATAGAGACAAAACTGAGAACTCCTTTACTTTTTCAAGTTTCAAAGAGCTAATACAAACCATGTTGGATTTAGAGTTCCAAATTCATCTATCTATATAGGAGAGAATACAGGGAAACCTAAATATAAAAACTGCTACTCTAGAAGAACGCTTCAACCTAGAAGAACAAAATTTGGTGAGCCAGGTGGGATTTGTGTACTGATCATTACCACCATGTATCATCTAGATTGGGTGAAAAAATATTTGCTGGTATTTCGGAAACTCGTTATTTCTTAGAAGCTTGGCAACCCCTCTCAATGCAAGGGCTTTTCCACAGTCTGTGCCTTGGGCTACGTGAAGAGGAAACAAACCATAGAGACAAAACTGAGAACTCCTTTATTTTGTCAAGTTTCAAAGAGCTACTACAAACCATGTTGGATTTAGAGTTCCAAATTCATCTATCTATATAGGATAGAACAGAGGGAAACCTAAATATACAAACTGCTACTGTAGACGAAAGTTTCAACCTAGAAGAACAAAATTTGGTGAGCCAAGTATGATTTGTGTACTGATCATTACCACCAAGTATCGTCAAGATTTGGTTAAAAAATATTTGCTGGTATTTCGGAAACTTGTTATTTCTTATAAACTTGACAACCCATCTCAATGAAAGTGCTTTCCACCGTCTGTGACTAGGGCTACTTGAAGAGTAAACAAACCATAGAGACAAAACTGAGAACTCCTTTATTTTGTCAAGTTTCAAAGAGCTACTACAAACCATGCTGAATTTAGAGTTCCAAATTCATCTATCAATATAGGAGAGAAAAGAGGGAAACCTAAATATAAAAACTGCTACTGTAGACGAAAGCTTCAAACTAGAAGAACAAAATTTCGTGAGCCAAGTGGGATTTGTGTACTGATCATTACCACCAAGTATCATCAAGATTGGGTGAAAAAATATTTGCTGGTATTTCGGAAACTCGTTATTTCTTAGAAGATTGGCAACCAATCTCAATGAAAGTGCTTTTCAACAGTCTGTGCCTAGGGCTACTTGGACAGGAAACAAACCATAGAGACAAATCTGAGAACTCCTTTACTTAGTCAAGTTTCAAAGAGCTACTACAAACCATGTTGGATTTAGAGTTCCAAATTCATCTATTTATATAGGAGAGAACAGAGTGAAACCTAAATATAAAAACTGCTACTGTCGACGAACGCTTAAACATAGAAGAACAAAATTTGGTGAGCCAAGTGGGACTTGTGTACTGATCATTACCACCAAGTATTATCAAGATTGGGTGAAAAAATATTTGCTGGTATTTCGGAACCTCGTTATTTCTTAGAAGCTTGGCAACCCCTCTCAATGAAAGTGCTTTCCACAGTCTGTGAATAGAGCTACTTTAAGAGGAAACAAACCATAGAGACAAAACTGAGAACTCCTTTATTTTGTCAAGTTTAAAAGAGCTACTACAAACCATGTTGAATTTAGAGTTGCAAATTCATCTATCTATATAGGAGAGAACAGAGGGAAACCTAAATATAAAAAATGCTACTGTAGACGAAAGCTTCAACCTAGAAGAACAAAATTTGGTGAGCCAAGTGGGATTTGTGTACTGATGATTACCACCAAGTATCATCAAGTTTGGGTGAAAAAATATATGCTGGTATTTCGGAAACTCGATATTTCTTAGAAGCTTGGCAACCCATCTCAATGAAAGTGCTTTTCCACAGTCTGTTCCTAGGGCTACTTGAAAAGGAAACAAACCATAGAAACAAAACAGAGAAGTTCTTTATTTTGTCAAGTTTCAAAGAGCTACTACAAACCATGCTGGATTTCGAGTTCCAAATTTATCTATCTATATAGGAGAGAACAGAGGGAAACCTAAATATAAAAACTGCTACTGTAGACGAATGCTTCATCCTAGAAGAACAAAATTTGTTGAGCCAAGTGGGACTTGGGTACTGATCTTTACCAGCAAGTATCATCAAGTTTGGGTGAAAAAATATTTGCTGGTATTTCGGAAACTCGTAATTTCTTAGAAGCTTGGCAAACGCTCTCAGTGAAAGTGCTTTTCCACAGTCTGTGCCTAGGGCTACTTGAAGAGGAACCAAACCATAGAGACAAAACTGAGAACTCCTTTATTTTGTCAAGTTTCAAAGAGCTACTACAAACCATGTTGGATTTAGAGTTCCAAATTCATCTAACTATATAGCAGAGAACAGAGTGAAACCTAAACATAAAAACTGCTACTGAAAACGTACGCTTCAACCGAGAAGAACAAAATTTGGTGAGCCAAGTGGGATTTGTGTACTGATCATTACCACCAAGTATCATCAAGATTGGGTGAAAAAATATTTGCTGGTATTCGGAAACTCGTTATTTCTTAGAAGCTTGGCAACCCATCTCAATGAAAGTGCTTTTCCACAGTCTGTGCCTAGGGCTACTTGAAGAGGAAACAAACCATAGAGAAAAAAGTGAGAACTCCTTTATTTTGTCAAGTTTCAAAGAGCTACTACAAACCATGTTGGATTTAGAGTTCCAAATTCATGTATCTATATAGGAGAGAACAGAGGAAAACCTAAATATAAAAACTGCTACTGTACACGAATGCTTCATCCTAGAAGAACAAAATTTGGTGAGCCAAGTGGGATTTGTGTGCTGATATTTAGCAAAAAGTCTCATCAAGATTGGGTGAAAAAATATTTGCTGGTATTTCGGAAACTCGTTATTTCGTAGAAGCTTGGCAACCCCTCTCAATGAAAGTGCTTTTCCACAGTCTGTGCCTAGGGCTACTTGAAGAGGAAACAAAATATAAAGACAAAACTGAGAACTCTTTATTTTGTCAAGTTTCAAAGAGCTACTACAAAGCATGTTGGATTTAGAGTTCCAATGTCATCTATCTATATAGGAGAGAACAGAGGGAAACCTAAATATAAAAACTGCTACTGTAGACGAACGCTTCAACCTAGAAGAACAAAATTTGGTGAGCTAAGTGGGATTTGTGTACCGATCATTACCACCAAGTATCATCAAGATTGGGTGAAAAAATATTTGCTGGTATTTCGGAAACTCGTAATTTCTTAGAAGCTTGGCAACCCCTCTCAATTAAAGTGCTCTTCCACAGTATGTGCCTAGGGCTACTTGAAGAGGAAAACAAACAGTAGAGACAAAACTGAGAACTTATTTATTTTGTCAAGTTTCAAAGAGCTACTACAAAGCATGTTGGATTCAGAGTTCCAAATTCATCTATCTATATAGGAGAGAACAGAGGGAAACCTAAATATAAAAACTGCTACTGTAGACGAACGCTTCAACCTAGAAGAACAAATTTGGTGAGCTAAGTGGGATTTGTGTTCCAATCATTACCACCAAGTATCATCATGATTGGGTAAAAAATATTTGCTGGTATTTCGGAAACTCGTTATTTCTTAGAAGCTTGGCAACCCATCTCAATGAAAGTGCTTTTCCACAGTTTGTGCCTAGGGATACTTGAAGTGGAGACAAACCATAAAAAAAATCTGAGAACTCCTTTATTTTTGTCAAGTTTCAAGGGCTACTACAAACCATGTTGGATTTAGAGTTCCAAATTCATCTATCTATATATGAGAGAACAGAGGGAAACCTAAATATAAAAACTGCTACTGTAGACGAACTCTACAACGTAGAGAACAAAATTTGGTAAGCCAAGTGGGATTTGTGTACTGATCATTACCACCAAGTATCATCAAGATTGGGTGAAAAATATTTGCTTGTATTTTAGAAACTCGTTATTTCTTAGAAGCTTGGCAAGCCCCTCTCAATGAATGTGCTTTTCCACAGTCTGTGCCTAGGGCAACTTGAAGAGGAAACAAACCATAGAGACAAATGTGAGAACTCCTTTATTTTGTCAAGTTTCAAAGAGCTACTACAAACCCTGTTGGATTTAGAGTTCCAAATTCATCTATCAATATAATAGAGAACAGAGGGAAACCTAAACATAAAAACTGCTACTGTAGACGAATGCTTCATTTTAGAAGAACAAAATTTGGTGAGCCAAGTGGGATTTTTGTACTGATCATTACCACCAAGTATCATCAAGTTTGGGTGAAAAAATATTTGCTGGTATATCGGAAACTCGATATTCTTAGAAACTGGGCAACCCCTCTCAATGAAAGTGCTTTTCCACAGTCTGTTCCTAGGGCTACTTGAAAAGGAAACAAACCATAGAGACAAAACAGAGAAGTTCTTTATTTTGTCAAGTTTCAAAGAGCTACTACAAACCATGCTGGATTTAGAGTTCCAATTCATCTATCTATATAGGAGAGAACAGATTGGAACCTAAATACAAAACTGCTACTGTAGACGAATGCTTCATCCTAGAAGAACAAAATTTGGTGAGCCAAGTGGGATTTGGGCACTGATCATTACCACCAAGTATCATCAAGATTGGGTGAAAAAATATTTGCTGGTATTTCGGAAACTCGTAATTTCTTAGAAGCTTGGCAAACCCTCTCAGTGAAAGTGCTTTTCCACAGTATGTGCCTAGGGCTACTTGAAGAGGAATCAAAACATAAAGACAAAACTGAGAACTCCTTTATTTTGTCAAGTTTCAAAGAGCTACTACAAACCATACTGGATTAGAGTTCCAAATTCATCTATCTATATAGGAGAGAACAGAGGGAACGAAATATAAAAACTGCTACAGTAGACCAATGCTTCATCCTAGAAGAACAAAATTTGGTGAGGCAAATGGATTTGGGTATTGATCATTACCACCAAGTCATCAAGATTGGGTGAAAAATATTTGCTGGTATTTCGGAAACTCGTAATTTCTTAGAAGCTTGGCAAACCCTCTCAGTGAAAGTGCTTTTCCACAGTCTGTGCTTAGGGGTACTTGAAGAGGAAACACAACATAGAGACAAAACTGAGAACTCCTTTATTTTGTTCAAGTTTCAAGGAGCTACTACAAAGCATGTTGGATTTAGAGTTCAAATTCATCTATCTATATAGGAGAGAACAGAGAGAAACCTAAATATAAAAACTGCTACTGTAGACGAACGCTTCAACCTAGAAGAACAAAATATCGTGAGACAAGTGGATTTGTGTGCTGATCATTACACCAAGTATCATCAAGTTTGGGTGAAAAAATATTTGCTGGTATTTAGAAAACTCGATATTTCTTAGAAGCTTGGCAACCCATCTCAATGAAATTGCTTTTCCACAGTCTGTTCCTAGGGCTACTTGAAGAGGAAACAAACCACAGAGACAAATTGGTCAAATTCTTTATTTTGTCAAGTTCAAAGAGCTACTACAAACCATACTGGATTGAGAGTTCCAAATTCATCTATCTATATAGGAGAGAACAGAGGGGAACGAAATATAAAAACTGCTACTGTAGACGAATGCTTCATCCTAGAAGAACAAAATTTGGTGACGCAAGTGGGATTGGGTACTGATCATTACCACCAAGTATCATCAAGATTGGGTGAAAAAATATTTGCTGGTATTTCGGTAACTCGTAATTTCTTAGAGCTTGGCAAACCCTTCCAGTGAAAGTGCTTTACCACAGTCTGTGCCTAGGGCTACTTGAACAGGAAACACACCATAGAGACAAAACTGAGAACTCTTTTATTTTGTCAAGTTTCAAAGAGCTACTACAAACCATGTTGGATTTAGAGTTCCAAATTCATCTATCTATAGGAGAGAACAGAGGGAACCTAAATATAAAAACTGCTACTGTAGAAGAACGCTTCAACCTACAAGAACAAAATTTGGTGAGACAAGTGGGATTTGTGTTCTGATCATTACCACTAAGTATCATCAAGTTTAATTGAAGAAATATTTGCTGGTATTTCGGAAACTCGATATTTCTTAGAATCTTGGCAACCCATCTCAATTAAAGTGCTTTTCCACAGTCTGTGCTACGGCTACTTGAAGAGGAACCAATTTATAGAGACAAAACTGAGAACTCCTTTATTTTGTCAGTTTCAAGGAGCTACTGCAAAGCATGTTGGTTTTAGAGTTCCAATTCATCTATCTATATACGAGAGAACAGAGGGAAACCTAAATATAAAAACTGCTACTGTAGACGAACGCTTCAACCTAGATGAACAAAATTTGTAAGCCAAGTGGGATTTGTGTACTGATCATTTCCACCTAGTATCATCAAGATTGGTGAAAAAATATTTGCTGGTATTTCGGAAACTCTTTATTTCTTAGAAGCTTGGCAACCCCTCTCAATGAAAGTGCTTTTCCAAGTGTGTGCGTAGGGCTACTTGAAGAGGAAACAAACCATAGAGACAAAACTGAGAACTCCTTTATTTTGTCAAGTTCAAAGAGCTACTACAAACCCATGTTGGATTTAGAGTTCCAAATTCATCTATCTATATAGCAGAGAACAGAGTGAAACCTAAACATAAAAACTGCTACTGAAAACGTACGCTTCAACCGAGAAGAACAAAATTTGGTGAGCAAGTGGGATTTTTGTACTGATAATTACCACCAAGTATCATCAAGTTTGGGTGAAAAAATATATGCTGGTATTTCGGAAACTCGATATTTCTTAGAAGCTTGGCACCCATCAATGAAAGTGCTTTTCCACAGTCTGTTCCTAGGGCTACTTGAAAAGGAAACAAACCATAGAGACAAAACAGAGAAGTTCTTTATTTTGTCAAGTTTCAAAGAGCTACTACAAACCATGCTGGATTTCGAGTTCCAAATTCATCTATCTATATAGGAGAGAACAGAGGGAAACCTAAATATAAAAATTGCTACTGTAGACGAATGCTTCATCTAGAAGAACCAAAATTGTTGAGCCAAGTGGGACTTGGGTACTGATCATTACAACCAAGTATCATCAAGATTGGGTGAAAAAATATTTGCTGGTATTTCGGAAACTCGTTATTTCTTAGAAGCTTAGCAACCCCTCTCAAATGAAAGTGCTTTCCACAGTCTGTGAATAGAGCTACTTTAAGAGGAAACAAACCATAGAGACAAAACTGAGAACTCCTTTATTTTGTCAAGTTTAAAAGAGCTACTACAAACCATGTTGAATTTAGAGTTGCAAATTCATCTATCTATATAGGAGAGAACAGAGTGAAACCTAAATATAAAAAATGCTACTGTAGACGAAAGCTTCAACCTAGAAGAACAAAATTTGGTGAGCCAAGTGGGATTTGTGTACTGATCATTACCACCAAGCATCATCAAGTTTGGGTGAAAAAATATATGCTGGTATTTCGGAAACTCGATATTTCTTAGAAGCTTGGCAACCCATATAATGAAAGTGCTTTTCCACAGTCTGTTCCTAGGGCTACTTGAAAAGGAAACAAATCATAGAGACAAAACAGAGAAGTTCTTTATTTTGTCAAGTTTCAAAGAGCTACTACAAACCATGCTGGATTTCGAGTTCCAAATTCATCTATCTATATATCAGAGAACAGAGGGAAACCTAAATATAAAAATTGCTACTGTAGACGAATGCTTCATCCTAGAAGAACAAAATTTGTTGAGCCAAGTGGGACTTGGGTACTGATCATTACCACCAAGTGTCATCAAGATTGGCTGAAAAAATATTTGCTGGTATTTCGGAAACTCGTAATTTCTTAGAAGCTTGGCAAATCCTCTCAGTGAAAGTGCTTTTCCACAGTCTGTGCCTAGGGCTACTTGAAGAGGAACCAAACCATAGAGACAAAACTGAGAACTCCTTTATTTTGTCAAGTTTCAAAGAGCTACTACAAACCATGTTGGATTTAGAGTTCCAAATTCATCTATCTATATAGCAGAGAACAGAGTGAAACCTAAACATAAAAACTGCTACTGAAAACGTACGCTTCAACCGAGAAGAACAAAATTTGGTGAGCCAAGTGGGATTTGTGTACTGATCATTACCACCAAGAATCATCAAGATTGAGTGAAAAAATATTTGCTGGTATTTCGGAAACTCGTTATTTCTTAGAAGCATGGCAACGCCTCTCAATGAAAGTGCTTTCCACAGTCTGTGCCTAGGGCTACTTTAAGAGGAAACAAACCATAGAGACAAAACTGAGAACTCCTTTATATTGTCAAGTGTAAAAGAGCTACTACAAACCATGTGGAATTTAGAGTTCCAAATTCATCTATCTATATAGGAGAGAACAGAGGGAAACCTAATATAAAAAATGCTACTGTAGACGAAAGCTTCAACCTAGAAGAACAAAATTTGGTGAGCCAAGTGGGATTTGTGTACTGATCATTACCACCAAGTATCATCAAGTTTGGGTGAAAAAATATTTGCTGGTATTTCGGAAACTCGATATTTCTTAGAAGCTTGGCAACCCATCTCAATGAAAGTGCTTTTCCACTGTCTGTTCCTAGGGCTACTTGAAGAGGAAACAAACCATAGAGACAAAACAGGGAAGTCCTTTATTTTGTCAAGTTTCAAAGAGCTACTACAAACCATGCTGGATTTAGAGTTCCAAATTCATCTATCTATATATGAGAGAAGAGAGGGGAACGAAATATAAAAACTGCTACTGTAGACGAATGCTTCATTCTAGAAGAACAAAATTTGGTGAGCCGAGTGGGATTTTTGTACTGATAATTAGGAACAAGTATCATCAAGATTGGGTGAAAAAATATTTGCTGGTATTTCGGAAACTCGTTATTTCTTAGAAGCTTGGCAACCCCTCTCAATGAAAGTGCTTTTCCACAGTCTGTGCCTAGGGCTACTTGAAGAGGAAACAAACCATAGAGACAAAACTGAGAACTCCTTTATTTGTCAAGTTTCAAAGAGCTACTACAAACCATGTTGGATTTAGAGTTCCAAATTCATCTATCTATATAGGAGAGAACAAAGAGTAACCTAAATATACAAACTGCTACTGTAGACGAACGTTTCAACCTAGAAGAAGAAAATTTGGTGAGCCAAGTGGGATTTGTGTACTGATCATTACCACCAAGTATCATCAAGATTGGGTGAAAAAATATTTGCTGGTATTTCGGACACTCGTAATTTCTTAGAAGCTTGGCAACCCCTCTCAATGAAACTGCTCTTCCACAGTATGTGCCTAGGGCTACTTGAAGAGGAAACAAACCATAGAGACAAAACTGAGAACTTATTTATTTTGTCAAGTTTCAAAGAGCTACTACAAACCATGTTGGATTTAGAGTTCCAAATTCATCTATCTATATAGGAGAGAACAGAGGGAAACCTAAATATAAAAACTGCTACTGTAGAAGAACGCTTCAACGTAGAAGAACAAAATTTGGTGAGCCAAGTGGGATTTGTGTACTGATCATTTAAACCAAGTATCATCAAGATTGGGTGAAAAAATATTTGCTGGTATTTCGGAAACTCGTTATTTCTTAGAAGCTTGGCAACCCATCTCAATGAAAGTGCTTTTCCACAGTTTGTGCCTAGGGATACTTGAAGTGGAGACAAACCATAAAGAAAAATCTGAGAACTCCTTTATTTTGTCAAGTTTCAAAGAGCTACTACAAACCATGTTGGATTTAGAGTTCCAAATTCATCTATCTATATATGAGAAAAAGAGGGAAACCTAAATATAAAAACTGCTACTGTAAACGAACTCTTCAACGTAGAAGAACAAAATTTGGTAAGCCAAGTGGGATTTGTGTACTGATCATTACCACCAAGTATCATCAAGATTGGGTGAAAAAATATTTGCTTGTATTTCGGAAACTCGTTATTTCTTAGAAGCTTGGCAACCCCTCTCAATGAAACTGCTTTTCCACAGTCTGTGCCTAGGGCTACTTGAAGAGGAAACAAACCATAGAGACAAATGTGAGAGCTCCTTTATTTTGTCAAGTTTCAAAGAGCTACTACAAACCCTGTTGGATTTAGAGTTCCAAATTCATCTATCAATATAATAGAGAACAGAGGGAAACCTAAATATAAAAACTGCTACTGTAGACGAATGCTTCATCCTAGAAGAACAAAATTTGGTGAGCCAAGTGGGATTTTTGTACTGATCATTACCACCAAGTATCATCAAGTTTGGGTGAAAAAATATTTGCTGGTATTTCGGAAACTCGATATTTCTTAGAAACTTGGCAACCCATCTCAATGACAGTGCTTTTCCACAGTCTGTTCCAAGGGCTACTTGAAAAGGAAACAAACCATAGAGACAATACAGAGAAGTTCTTTATTTTGTCAAGTTTCAAAGAGCTACTACAAACCATGCTCTATTTAGAGTTCCAAATTCATCTATCTATATAGGAGAGAAGAGAGGGGAACCTAAATACAAAAACTGCTACTGTAGACGAATGCTTCATTTTAGTAGAACAAATTTTGGTGATCCAAATGGGATTTGCCTACTGATCTTTACCACCAAGTATCATCAAGATTTGGTGAAAAAATATTTGCTGGTATTTCGGAAACTCGTAATTTCTTAGAAGCTTGGCAAACCCTCTCAGTGAAAGTGCTTTTCCACGGTCTGTGCCTAGGGCTACTTGAAGAGGAAACAAAACATAAAGACAAAACTGAGAACTCCTTTATTTTGTCAAGTTAAAAGAGCTACTACAAACCATACTGGATTTAGAGTTCCAAATTCATCTATCTATATAGGAGAGAACAGAGGGGAACGAAATATAAAAACTGCTACTGTAGATGAATGCTTCATCCTAGAAGAACAAAATTTGGTGAGGCAAGTGGGATTTGGGTACTGATCATTACCACCAAGTATCATCAAGATTGGGTGAAAAAATATTTGCTGGTATTTCGGAAACCTGTAATTTCTTAGAAGCTTGGCAAACCCTCTCAGTGAAAGTGCTTTTCCACAGTCTGTGCCTAGGGCTACTTGAAGCGGAAACACAGCATAGAGACAAAACTGAGAACTCCTTTATTTTGTCAAGTTTCAAAGAGCTACTACAAACCATGTTGGATTTAGAGTTCCAAATTCATCTATCTATATAGGAGAGAACAGAGGGAAACCTAAATATAAAAACTGCTACTGTAGAAGAACGCTTCAACCTAGAAGAACAAAATTTCGTGAGACAAGTGGGATTTGTGTACTGATCATTACCACCAAGTATCATCAAGTTTGGGTAAAAAAAAATTGCTTGTATTTCGGAAACTCGTTATTTCTTAGAAGCTTGGCAACCCCACTCAATGAAAGTTCTTTTCCACAGTCTGTGCCTAGGGCTACTTGAACAGGAAACAAACCATAGAGACAAATCTGAGAACTCCTTTATTTTGTCAAGTTTCAAAGAGCTACTACAAACCATGTTGGATTTAGAGTTCCAAATTCATCTATCTATATAGGAGAGAACAGAGTGAAACCTAAAATTAAAAACTGCTACTGTCGACGAACGCTTCAACCCAGAAGAACAAAATTTGGTGAGCCAAGTTGGACTTGTGTACTGATCATTACCACCAAGTATTATCAAGATTGGGTGAAAAAATATTTGCTGGTATTTCGGAAAATCGTTATTTCGTAGAAGCTTGGCAACCTCTCTCAATGAAAGTGCTTTCCACAGTCTGTACCTAGGGCTACTTTAAGAGGAAACAAACCATAGAGACAAAACTGAGAACTCCTTTATATTGTCAAGTTTAAAAGAGCTACTACAAACCATGTTGAATTTAGAGTTCCAAATTCATCTATCTATATAGGAGAGAACAGAGGGAAACCTAAATATAAAAAATGCTACTGCAGACGAAAGCTTCAACCTAGAAGAACAAAATTTGGTGAGCCAAGTGGGATGTGTGTACTGATCATTACCACCAAGTATCATCAAGTTTGGGTGAAAAAATATTTGCTGGTATTTCGGAAACTCGATATTTCTTAGAAGCTTGGCAACCCATCTCAATGAAAGTGCTTTTCCACTGTCTGTTCCTAGGGCTACTTGAAGAAAAAACAAACCATAAAGACAAAACAGGGAAGTTCTTTATTTTGTTAAGTTTCAAAGAGCTACTACAAACCATGCTGGATTTAGAGTTCCAAATTCATCTATCTATGTAGGAGAGAAGAGAGGGGAACGAAATATAAAAACTGCTACTGTAGACAAATGCTTCATTCTAGAAGAACAAAATTTGGTGAGCCAAGTGGGATTTGGGCACTGATCATTACCACCAAGTATCATCAAGATTGGGTGAAAAAATATTTGCTGGTATTTCGGAAACTCGTAATTTCTTAGAAGCTTGGCAAACCCTCTAAGTGAAAGTGCTTTTCCACAGTCTGTGCCTAGGGCTACTTGAAGAGGAACCAAACCATAGAGACAAAACTGAGAACTCCTTTACTTTTTCAAGTTTCAAAGAGCTAATACAAACCATGTTGGATTTAGAGTTCCAAATTCATCTATCTATATAGGAGAGAATACAGGGAAACCTAAATATAAAAACTGCTACTGTAGAAGAACGCTTCAACCTAGAAGAACAAAATTTGGTGAGCCAGGTGGGATTTGTGTACTGATCATTACCACCATGTATCATCTAGATTGGGTGAAAAAATATTTGCTGGTATTTCGGAAACTCGTTATTTCTTAGAAGCTTGGCAACCCCTCTCAATGCAAGGGCTTTTCCACAGTCTGTGCCTTGGGCTACGTGAAGAGGAAACAAACCATAGAGACAAAACTGAGAACTCCTTTATTTTGTCAAGTTTCAAAGAGCTACTACAAACCATGTTGGATTTAGAGTTCCAAATTCATCTATCTATATAGGATAGAACAGAGGGAAACCTAAATATACAAACTGCTACTGTAGACGAAAGTTTCAACCTAGAAGAACAAAATTTGGTGAGCCAAGTATGATTTGTGTACTGATCATTACCACCAAGTATCGTCAAGATTTGGTTAAAAAATATTTGCTGGTATTTCGGAAACTTGTTATTTCTTATAAACTTGACAACCCATCTCAATGAAAGTGCTTTCCACCGTCTGTGACTAGGGCTACTTGAAGAGTAAACAAACCATAGAGACAAAACTGAGAACTCCTTTATTTTGTCAAGTTTCAAAGAGCTACTACAAACCATGCTGAATTTAGAGTTCCAAATTCATCTATCAATATAGGAGAGAAAAGAGGGAAACCTAAATATAAAAACTGCTACTGTAGACGAAAGCTTCAAACTAGAAGAACAAATTTCGTGAGCCAAGTGGGATTTGTGTACTGATCATTACCACCAAGTATCATCAAGATTGGGTGAAAAAATATTTGCTGGTATTTCGGAAACTCGTTATTTCTTAGAAGATTGGCAACCAATCTCAATGAAAGTGCTTTTCAACAGTCTGTGCCTAGGGCTACTTGGACAGGAAACAAACCATAGAGACAAATATGAGAACTCCTTTATTTAGTCAAGTTTCAAAGAGCTACTACAAACCATGTTGGATTTAGAGTTCCAAATTCATCTATTTATATAGGAGAGAACAGAGTGAAACCTAAATATAAAAACTGCTACTGTCGACGAACGCTTAAACATAGAAGAACAAAATTTGGTGAGCCAAGTGGGACTTGTGTACTGATCATTACCACCAAGTATTATCAAGATTGGGTGAAAAAATATTTGCTGGTATTTCGGAACCTCGTTATTTCTTAGAAGCTTGGCAACCCCTCTCAATGAAAGTGCTTTCCACAGTCTGTGAATAGAGCTACTTTAAGAGGAAACAAACCATAGAGACAAAACTGAGAACTCCTTTATTTTGTCAAGTTTAAAAGAGCTACTACAAACCATGTTGAATTTAGAGTTGCAAATTCATCTATCTATATAGGAGAGAACAGAGGGAAACCTAAATATAAAAAATGCTACTGTAGACGAAAGCTTCAACCTAGAAGAACAAAATTTGGTGAGCCAAGTGGGATTTGTGTACTGATGATTACCACCAAGTATCATCAAGTTTGGGTGAAAAAATATATGCTGGTATTTCGGAAACTCGATATTTCTTAGAAGCTTGGCAACCCATCTCAATGAAAGTGCTTTTCCACAGTCTGTTCCTAGGGCTACTTGAAAAGGAAACAAACCATAGAAACAAAACAGAGAAGTTCTTTATTTTGTCAAGTTTCAAAGAGCTACTACAAACCATGCTGGATTTCGAGTTCCAAATTTATCTATCTATATAGGAGAGAACAGAGGGAAACCTAAATATAAAAAACTGCTACTGTAGACGAATGCTTCATCCTAGAAGAACAAAATTTGTTGAGCCAAGTGGGACTTGGGTACTGATCTTTACCAGCAAGTATCATCAAGTTTGGGTGAAAAAATATTTGCTGGTATTTCGGAAACTCGTAATTTCTTAGAAGCTTGGCAAACGCTCTCAGTGAAAGTGCTTTTCCACAGTCTGTGCCTAGGGCTACTTGAAGAGGATCCAAACCATAGAGACAAAACTGAGAACTCCTTTATTTTGTCAAGTTTCAAAGAGCTACTACAAACCATGTTGGATTTAGAGTTCCAAATTCATCTAACTATATAGCAGAGAACAGAGTGAAACCTAAACATAAAAACTGCTACTGAAAACGTACGCTTCAACCGAGAAGAACAAAATTTGGTGAGCCAAGTGGGATTTGTGTACTGATCATTACCACCAAGTATCATCAAGATTGGGTGAAAAAATATTTGCTGGTATTCGGAAACTCGTTATTTCTTAGAAGCTTGGCAACCCATCTCAATGAAAGTGCTTTTCCACAGTCTGTGCCTAGGGCTACTTGAAGAGGAAACAAACCATAGAGAAAAAAGTGAGAACTCCTTTATTTTGTCAAGTTTCAAAGAGCTACTACAAACCATGTTGGATTTAGAGTTCCAAATTCATCTATCTATATAGGAGAGAACAGAGGAAAACCTAAATATAAAAACTGCTACTGTACACGAATGCTTCATCCTAGAAGAACAAAATTTGGTGAGCCAAGTGGGATTTGTGTGCTGATATTTAGCAACAAGTCTCATCAAGATTGGGTGAAAAAATATTTGCTGGTATTTCGGAAACTCGTTATTTCGTAGAAGCTTGGCAACCCCTCTCAATGAAAGTGCTTTTCCACAGTCTGTGCCTAGGGCTACTTGAAGAGGAAACAAAATATAAAGACAAAACTGAGAACTCTTTATTTTGTCAAGTTTCAAAGAGCTACTACAAAGCATGTTGGATTTAGAGTTCCAATGTCATCTATCTATATAGGAGAGAACAGAGGGAAACCTAAATATAAAAACTGCTACTGTAGACGAACGCTTCAACCTAGAAGAACAAAATTTGGTGAGCTAAGTGGGATTTGTGTACCGATCATTACCACCAAGTATCATCAAGATTGGGTGAAAAAATATTTGCTGGTATTTCGGAAACTCGTAATTTCTTAGAAGCTTGGCAACCCCTCTCAATTAAAGTGCTCTTCCACAGTATGTGCCTAGGGCTACTTGAAGAGGAAACAAACAGTAGAGACAAAACTGAGAACTTATTTATTTTGTCAAGTTTCAAAGAGCTACTACAAAGCATGTTGGATTCAGAGTTCCAAATTCATCTATCTATATAGGAGAGAACAGAGGGAAACCTAAATATAAAAACTGCTACTGTAGACGAACGCTTCAACCTAGAAGAACAAAATTTGGTGAGCTAAGTGGGATTTGTGTTCCAATCATTACCACCAAGTATCATCATGATTGGGTGAAAAAATATTTGCTGGTATTTCGGAAACTCGTTATTTCTTAGAAGCTTGGCAACCCATCTCAATGAAAGTGCTTTTCCACAGTTTGTGCCTAGGGATACTTGAAGTGGAGACAAACCATAAAAAAAATCTGAGAACTCCTTTATTTTGTCAAGTTTCAAGGGCTACTACAAACCATGTTGGATTTAGAGTTCCAAATTCATCTATCTATATATGAGAGAACAGAGGGAAACCTAAATATAAAAACTGCTACTGTAGACGAACTCTACAACGTAGAAGAACAAAATTTGGTAAGCCAAGTGGGATTTGTGTACTGATCATTACCACCAAGTATCATCAAGATTGGGTGAAAAAATATTTGCTTGTATTTCAGAAACTCGTTATTTCTTAGAAGCTTGGCAACCCCTCTCAATGAATGTGCTTTTCCACAGTCTGTGCCTAGGGCAACTTGAAGAGGAAACAAACCATAGAGACAAATGTGAGAACTCCTTTATTTTGTCAAGTTTCAAAGAGCTACTACAAACCCTGTTGGATTTAGAGTTCCAAATTCATCTATCAATATAATAGAGAACAGAGGGAAACCTAAACATAAAAACTGCTACTGTAGGCGAATGCTTCATTTTAGAAGAACAAAATTTGGTGAGCCAAGTGGGATTTTTGTACTGATCATTACCACCAAGTATCATCAAGTTTGGGTGAAAAAATATTTGCTGGTATATCGGAAACTCGATATTTCTTAGAAACTGGGCAACCCCTCTCAATGAAAGTGCTTTTCCACAGTCTGTTCCTAGGGCTACTTGAAAAGGAAACAAACCATAGAGACAAAACAGAGAAGTTCTTTATTTTGTCAAGTTTCAAAGAGCTACTACAAACCATGCTGGATTTAGAGTTCCAAATTCATCTATCTATATAGGAGAGAACAGATTGGAACCTAAATACAAAAACTGCTACTGTAGACGAATGCTTCATCCTAGAAGAACAAAATTTGGTGAGCCAAGTGGGATTTGGGCACTGATCATTACCACCAAGTATCATCAAGATTGGGTGAAAAAATATTTGCTGGTATTTCGGAAACTCGTAAATTCTTAGAAGCTTGGCAAACCCTCTCAGTGAAAGTGCTTTTCCACAGTATGTGCCTAGGGCTACTTGAAGAGGAATCAAAACATAAAGACAAAACTGAGAACTCCTTTATTTTGTCAAGTTTCAAAGAGCTACTACAAACCATACTGGATTTAGAGTTCCAAATTCATCTATCTATATAGGAGAGAACAGAGGGGAACGAAATATAAAAACTGCTACAGTAGACCAATGCTTCATCCTAGAAGAACAAAATTTGGTGAGGCAAATGGGATTTGGGTATTGATCATTACCACCAAGTATCATCAAGATTGGGTGAAAAAATATTTGCTGGTATTTCGGAAACTCGTAATTTCTTAGAAGCTTGGCAAACCCTCTCAGTGAAAGTGCTTTTCCACAGTCTGTGCTTAGGGGTACTTGAAGAGGAAACACACCATAGAGACAAAACTGAGAACTCCTTTATTTTGTCAAGTTTCAAGGAGCTACTACAAAGCATGTTGGATTTAGAGTTCCAAATTCATCTATCTATATAGGAGAGAACAGAGAGAAACCTAAATATAAAAACTGCTACTGTAGACGAACGCTTCAACCTAGAAGAACAAAATATCGTGAGACAAGTGGGATTTGTGTGCTGATCATTACCACCAAGTATCATCAAGTTTGGGTGAAAAAATATTTGCTGGTATTTAGAAAACTCGATATTTCTTAGAAGCTTGGCAACCCATCTCAATGAAAGTGCTTTTCCACAGTCTGTTCCTAGGGCTACTTGAAGAGGAAACAAATCACAGAGACAAAACAGGGAAATTCTTTATTTTGTCAAGTTTCAAAGAGCTACTACAAACCATACTGGATTGAGAGTTCCAAATTCATCTATCTATATAGGAGAGAACAGAGGGGAACGAAATATAAAAACTGCTACTGTAGACGAATGCTTCATCCTAGAAGAACAAAATTTGGTGACGCAAGTGGGATTTGGGTACTGATCATTACCACCAAGTATCATCAAGATTGGGTGAAAAAATATTTGCTGGTATTTCGGAAACTCGTAATTTCTTAGAAGCTTGGCAAACCCTCTCAGTGAAAGTGCTTTACCACAGTCTGTGCCTAGGGCTACTTGAACAGGAAACACACCATAGAGACAAAACTGAGAACTCCTTTATTTTGTCAAGTTTCAAAGAGCTACTACAAACCATGTTGGATTTATAGTTCCAAATTCATCTATCTATATAGGAGAGAACAGAGGGGAACGAATTATGAAAACTGCTACTGTAGACGAATGCTTCATCCTAGAAGAACAAAATTTGGTGAGGCATGTGGGATTTGGGTACTGATCATTACCACCAAGTATCATCAAGATTGGGTGAAAAAATATTTACTGGTATTTCGGAAACTCGTATTTTCTTAGAAGCTTGGCAAACCCTCTCAGTGAAAGTGCTTTTCCACAGTCTGTGCCTAGGGCTACTTGAAGAGGAAACACACCATAGAGACAAAACTGAGAACTCCTTTATTTTGTCAAGTTTCAAAGAGCTACTACAAACCATGTTGGATTTAGAGTTCCAAATTCATCTATCTATATAGGAGAGAACAGAGGGAAACCTAAATATAAAAACTGCTACTGTAGAAGAACGCTTCAACCTAGAAGAACAAAATTTGGTGAGACAAGTGGGATTTGTGTACTGATCATTACCACCAAGTATCATCAAGTTTGGGTAAAAAAAAATTGCTTGTATTTCGGAAACTCGTTATTTCTTAGAAGCTTGGCAACCCATCTCAATGAAAGTGCATTTCCACAGTCTGTGCCTAGGGCTAGTGAAGAGGAAACAAACCAGAGAGAAAAATCTGAGAACTCCTTTATTTTGTCAAGTTTCAAAGACTGCTACAAACCATGTTGGATTTAGAGTTCCAAATTCATCTATCTATATAGGAGAGAAGAGAGAGAAACCTAAATATAAAAACTGCTACTGTAGACGAACGCTTCAACATAGAAGAACAAAATTTGGTTAGCCAAGTGGGATTTGTGTACTGATCATTACCACCAAGTATCATCAAGATTGGGTGAAAAAATATTTGCTGGTATTTCGGAAACTCGATATTTCTTAGAAGCTTGGCAACCCATCTCAATGAAAGTGTTTTTCCACAGTCTTTTCCTAGGGCTACTTGAAGAGGACACAAAACAGAGAGACAAAACTGAGAACTCCTTGATTTTGTCAAGTTTCAAAGAGCTACTACAAACCATGTTGGATTTAGAGTTCCAAATTCATCTATTTATATAGGAGAAAACAGAGGGAAACCTAAATATAAAAACTGCTACTGTACACGAATGCTTCATCCTAGAAGAACAAAATTTGGTGAGCCAAGTGGGATTTGTGTGCTGATCATTACCACCAAGTATCATCAAGTTTGGGTGAAAAAATATTTGCTGGTATTTCGGAAACTCGATATTTCTTAGAAGCTTGGCAACCCATCTCAATGAAAGTGCTTTTCCACAGTCTGTTCCTAGGGCTACTTGAAGAGGAAACAAATCACAGAGACAAAACAGGGAAATTCTTTATTTTGTCAAGTTTCAAAGAGCTACTACAAACCATACTGGATTTAGAGTTCCAAATTCATCTACCTATATAGGAGAGAACAGAGGGGAACGAATTATGAAAACTGCTACTGTAGACGAATGCTTCATCCTAGAAGAACAAAATTTGGTGAGGCATGTGGGATTTGGGTACTGATCATTACCACCAAGTATCATCAAGATTGGGTGAAAAAATATTTACTGGTATTTCGGAAACTCGTATTTTCTTAGAAGCTTGGCAAACCCTCTCAGTGAAAGTGCTTTTCCACAGTCTGTGCCTAGGGCTACTTGAAGAGGAAACACACCATAGAGACAAAACTGAGAACTCCTTTATTTTGTCAAGTTTCAAAGAGCTACTACAAACCATGTTGGATTTAGAGTTCCAAATTCATCTATCTATATAGGAGAGAACAGAGGGAAACCTAAATATAAAAACTGCTACTGTAGAAGAACGCTTCAACCTAGAAGAACAAAATTTGGTGAGACAAGTGGGATTTGTGTACTGATCATTACCACCAAGTATCATCAAGTTTGGGTAAAAAAAAATTGCTTGTATTTCGGAAACTCGTTATTTCTTAGAAGCTTGGCAACCCATCTCAATGAAAGTGCATTTCCACAGTCTGTGCCTAGGGCTAGTGAAGAGGAAACAAACCAGAGAGAAAAATCTGAGAACTCCTTTATTTTGTCAAGTTTCAAAGACTGCTACAAACCATGTTGGATTTAGAGTTCCAAATTCATCTATCTATATAGGAGAGAAGAGAGAGAAACCTAAATATAAAAACTGCTACTGTAGACGAACGCTTCAACATAGAAGAACAAAATTTGGTTAGCCAAGTGGGATTTGTGTACTGATCATTACCACCAAGTATCATCAAGATTGGGTGAAAAAATATTTGCTGGTATTTCGGAAACTCGATATTTCTTAGAAGCTTGGCAACCCATCTCAATGAAAGTGTTTTTCCACAGTCTTTTCCTAGGGCTACTTGAAGAGGACACAAAACAGAGAGACAAAACTGAGAACTCCTTGATTTTGTCAAGTTTCAAAGAGCTACTACAAACCATGTTGGATTTAGAGTTCCAAATTCATCTATTTATATAGGAGAAAACAGAGGGAAACCTAAATATAAAAACTGCTACTGTACACGAATGCTTCATCCTAGAAGAACAAAATTTGGTGAGCCAAGTGGGATTTGTGTGCTGATCATTACCACCAAGTATCATCAAGTTTGGGTGAAAAAATATTTGCTGGTATTTCGGAAACTCGATATTTCTTAGAAGATTGGCAACCCATCTCAATGAAAGTGCTTTTCCACAGTCTGTTCCTAGGGCTACTTGAAGAGGAAACAAATCACAGAGACAAAACAGGGAAATTCTTTATTTTGTCAAGTTTCAAAGAGCTACTACAAACCATACTGGATTTAGAGTTCCAAATTCATCTACCTATATAGGAGAGAACAGAGGGGAACGAATTATGAAAACTGCTACTGTAGACGAATGCTTCATCCTAGAAGAACAAAATTTGGTGAGGCATGTGGGATTTGGGTACTGATCATTACCACCAAGTATCATCAAGATTGGGTGAAAAAATATTTACTGGTATTTCGGAAACTCGTATTTTCTTAGAAGCTTGGCAAACCCTCTCAGTGAAAGTGCTTTTCCACAGTCTGTGCCTAGGGCTACTTGAAGAGGAAACACACCATAGAGACAAAACTGAGAACTCCTTTATTTTGTCAAGTTTCAAAGAGCTACTACAAACCATGTTGGATTTAGAGTTCCAAATTCATCTATCTATATAGGAGAGAACAGAGGGAAACCTAAATATAAAAACTGCTACTGTAGAAGAACGCTTCAACCTAGAAGAACAAAATTTGGTGAGACAAGTGGGATTTGTGTACTGATCATTACCACCAAGTATCATCAAGTTTGGGTAAAAAAAAATTGCTTGTATTTCGGAAACTCGTTATTTCTTAGAAGCTTGGCAACCCATCTCAATGAAAGTGCATTTCCACAGTCTGTTCCTAGGGCTAGTGAAGAGGAAACAAACCAGAGAGAAAAATCTGAGAACTCCTTTATTTTGTCAAGTTTCAAAGACTGCTACAAACCATGTTGGATTTAGAGTTCCAAATTCATCTATCTATATAGGAGAGAACAGAGAGAAACCTAAATATAAAAACTGCTACTGTAGACGAACGCTTCAACATAGAAGAACAAAATTTGGTTAGCCAAGTGGGATTTGTGTACTGATCATTACCACCAAGTATCATCAAGATTGGGTGAAAAAATATTTGCTGGTATTTCGGAAACTCGATATTTCTTAGAAGCTTGACAACCCATCTCAATGAAAGTGTTTTTCCACAGTCTTTTCCTAGGGCTACTTGAAGAGGACACAAAACAGAGAGACAAAACTGAGAACTCCTTGATTTTGTCAAGTTTCAAAGAGCTACTACAAACCATGTTGGATTTAGAGTTCCAAATTCATCTATTTATATAGGAGAAAACAGAGGGAAACCTAAATATAAAAACTGCTACTGTACACGAATGCTTCATCCTAGAAGAACAAAATTTGGTGAGCCAAGTGGGATTTGTGTGCTGATCATTACCACCAAGTATCATCAAGTTTGGGTGAAAAAATATTTGCTGGTATTTCGGAAACTCGATATTTCTTAGAAGATTGGCAACCCATCTCAATGAAAGTGCTTTTCCACAGTCTGTTCCTAGGGCTACTTGAAGAGGAAACAAATCACAGAGACAAAACAGGGAAATTCTTTATTTTGTCAAGTTTCAAAGAGCTACTACAAACCATACTGGATTTAGAGTTCCAAATTCATCTACCTATATAGGAGAGAACAGAGGGGAACGAATTATGAAAACTGCTACTGTAGACGAATGCTTCATCCTAGAAGAACAAAATTTGGTGAGGCATGTGGGATTTGGGTACTGATCATTACCACCAAGTATCATCAAGATTGGGTGAAAAAATATTTACTGGTATTTCGGAAACTCGTATTTTCTTAGAAGCTTGGCAAACCCTCTCAGTGAAAGTGCTTTTCCACAGTCTGTGCCTAGGGCTACTTGAAGAGGAAACACACCATAGAGACAAAACTGAGAACTCCTTTATTTTGTCAAGTTTCAAAGAGCTACTACAAACCATGTTGGATTTAGAGTTCCAAATTCATCTATCTATATAGGAGAGAACAGAGGGAAACCTAAATATAAAAACTGCTACTGTAGAAGAACGCTTCAACCTAGAAGAACAAAATTTGGTGAGACAAGTGGGATTTGTGTACTGATCATTACCACCAAGTATCATCAAGTTTGGGTAAAAAAAAATTGCTTGTATTTCGGAAACTCGTTATTTCTTAGAAGCTTGGCAACCCATCTCAATGAAAGTGCATTTCCACAGTCTGTGCCTAGGGCTAGTGAAGAGGAAACAAACCAGAGAGAAAAATCTGAGAACTCCTTTATTTTGTCAAGTTTCAAAGACTGCTACAAACCATGTTGGATTTAGAGTTCCAAATTCATCTATCTATATAGGAGAGAACAGAGAGAAACCTAAATATAAAAACTGCTACTGTAGACGAACGCTTCAACATAGAAGAACAAAATTTGGTTAGCCAAGTGGGATTTGTGTACTGATCATTACCACCAAGTATCATCAAGATTGGGTGAAAAAATATTTGCTGGTATTTCGGAAACTCGATATTTCTTAGAAGCTTGGCAACCCATCTCAATGAAAGTGTTTTTCCACAGTCTGTTCCTAGGGCTACTTGAAGAGGACACAAAACAGAGAGACAAAACTGAGAACTCCTTGATTTTGTCAAGTTTCAAAGAGCTACTACAAACCATGTTGGATTTAGAGTTCCAAATTCATCTATTTATATAGGAGAAAACAGAGGGAAACCTAAATATAAAAACTGCTACTGTACACGAATGCTTCATCCTAGAAGAACAAAATTTGGTGAGCCAAGTGGGATTTGTGTGCTGATCATTACCACCAAGTATCATCAAGTTTGGGTGAAAAAATATTTGCTGGTATTTCGGAAACTCGATATTTCTTAGAAGATTGGCAACCCATCTCAATGAAAGTGCTTTTCCACAGTCTGTTCCTAGGGCTACTTGAAGAGGAAACAAATCACAGAGACAAAACAGGGAAATTCTTTATTTTGTCAAGTTTCAAAGAGCTACTACAAACCATACTGGATTTAGAGTTCCAAATTCATCTACCTATATAGGAGAGAACAGAGGGGAACGAATTATGAAAACTGCTACTGTAGACGAATGCTTCATCCTAGAAGAACAAAATTTGGTGAGGCATGTGGGATTTGGGTACTGATCATTACCACCAAGTATCATCAAGATTGGGTGAAAAAATATTTACTGGTATTTCGGAAACTCGTATTTTCTTAGAAGCTTGGCAAACCCTCTCAGTGAAAGTGCTTTTCCACAGTCTGTGCCTAGGGCTACTTGAAGAGGAAACACACCATAGAGACAAAACTGAGAACTCCTTTATTTTGTCAAGTTTCAAAGAGCTACTACAAACCATGTTGGATTTAGAGTTCCAAATTCATCTATCTATATAGGAGAGAACAGAGGGAAACCTAAATATAAAAACTGCTACTGTAGAAGAACGCTTCAACCTAGAAGAACAAAATTTGGTGAGACAAGTGGGATTTGTGTACTGATCATTACCACCAAGTATCATCAAGTTTGGGTAAAAAAAATTTGCTTGTATTTCGGAAACTCGTTATTTCTTAGAAGCTTGGCAACCCATCTCAATGAAAGTGCATTTCCACAGTCTGTGCCTAGGGCTAGTGAAGAGGAAACAAACCAGAGAGAAAAATCTGAGAACTCCTTTATTTTGTCAAGTTTCAAAGACTGCTACAAACCATGTTGGATTTAGAGTTCCAAATTCATCTATCTATATAGGAGAGAACAGAGAGAAACCTAAATATAAAAACTGCTACTGTAGACGAACGCTTCAACATAGAAGAACAAAATTTGGTTAGCCAAGTGGGATTTGTGTACTGATCATTACCACCAAGTATCATCAAGATTGGGTGAAAAAATATTTGCTGGTATTTCGGAAACTCGTTATTTTTTAGAAGCTGGGCAACCCCTCTCAATGAAAGTGCTTTTCCACTGTCTGTGCCTAGGGCTACTTGAAGAGGAAACAAACCATAGAGACAAAACTGAGAACTCCTTTATTTTGTCAATTTCAAAGACCTACTACAAACCATGTTGGATTTAGAGTTCCAGAGTCTTCTATCTATATATGAGAAAACAGAGTGAAACCTAAATATAAAAAGTGCTACTGTCGACCAACGCTTCAACCTAGAAGAACAAAATTTGGTGAGCCAAGTGGGATTTGTGTACTGAACATTACCACCAAGTATTATCAAGATTGGGTGAAAAAATATTTGCTGGTATTTCGGAAACTCGTTATTTCTTAGAAGCTTGGCAACCATTCTCAATGAAATTGCTTTCCACAGTCTGTGCCTAGGGCTAATAGAAGAGGAAACAATCCATAGAGACAAAACTGAGAACTCCTTTATTTTCTCAAGATTCAAAGAGCTACTACAAACCATGTTGAACTTAGAGTTCCAAATTCATCTATCTATATAGGAGAGAACAGAGGAAAACCTAAGTATAAAAACTGCTACTGTAGACGAAAGCTTCAAACTAGAAGAACAAAATTTGGTGAGCCAAGTGGGATTTGTGTACTGATCATTACAACAAAGTATCAACAAATTTGGGTGAAAAAATATTTGCTGGTATTTCCTAAACTCGTTATTTTAGAAGCTTGGCAACCCATCTCAATGAAAGTGCTTTCCACAGTCTGTGCCTAGGGCTACTTGAAGAGGAAACAAACCATAGAAACAAAACTGAGAACTCTTTTATTTTGTCAAGTTTCAAAGAGCTACTACAAACCATGTTGGATTTAGAGTTCCAAATTCATCTATCTATATAGGAGAGAACAGAGGGAAACCTAAATATAAAAACTGCTAATGAAGACGAACGCTTCAACCTAGAAGAACAAAATTTGGTGAGCCAAGTGGGATTTGTGTACTGATCATTAGCACCAAGTATCATCAAGATTGGGTGAAAAAATATTTGATGATATTTCGGAAACTCGTTATTTCTTAGAAGCTTGGCAACCCCTCTCAATGAAAGTGCTTTTCCACAGTCTGTGCCTAGGGCTACTTGAAGAGGAAACAAACAATAGAGACAAATCTGATAACTCCTTTATTTTGTCAAGTTTCAAATAGCTACTACAAACCATGTTGGATTTTGAGTTCCAAATTCATCTATCTATATATGAGAGAACAGAGGGAAACCTAAATATAAAAACTGCTACTGAAGACGAACGCTTCAACCTAGAAGAACAAAATTTGGTGAGCCAAGTGGGATTTGTGTACTGATCATTACCACCAAGAATCATCAAATTTGGGTGAAAAAATATTTGCTGGTATTTCGGAAACTCGTTATTTCTTAGAAGCATGGCAACCCCTCTCAATGAAAGTGCTTTTCCACAGTCTGTGCCTAGGGCTACTTGAAGAGGAAACAAACCATAGAGACAAAACAGGGAATTTCTTTATTTTGTCAAGTTTCAAAGAGCTACTACAAACCATGTTGGATTTAGAGTTCCAAATTCATCTATCTATATAGCAGAGAAGAGAGTGAAACCTAAACATAAAAACTGCTACTGAAAACGTACGCTTCAACCTAGAAGAACAAAATTTGGTGAGCCAAGTGGGATTTGTGTACTGATCATTACCACCAAGAATCATCAAATTTGGGTGAAAAAATATTTGCTGGTATTTCGGAAACTCGTTATTTCTTAGAAGCTTGGCAACCCATCTCAATGAAAGTGCTTTTCCACAGTTTGTGCCTAGGGATACTTGAAGTGGAGACAAACCATAAAAAAAATCTGAGAACTCCTTTATTTTGTCAAGTTTCAAGGGCTACTACAAACCATGTTGGATTTAGAGTTCCAAATTCATCTATCTATATATGAGAGAACAGAGGGAAACCTAAATATAAAAACTGCTACTGTAGACGAACTCTACAACGTAGAAGAACAAAATTTGGTAAGCCAAGTGGGATTTGTGTACTGATCATTACCACCAAGTATCATCAAGATTGGGTGAAAAAATATTTGCTTGTATTTCAGAAACTCGTTATTTCTTAGAAGCTTGGCAACCCCTCTCAATGAAAGTGCTTTTCCACAGTCTGTGCCTAGGGCTACTTGAAGAGGAAACAAACCATAGAGACAAATGTGAGAACTCCTTTATTTTGTCAAGTTTCAAAGAGCTACTACAAACCCTGTTGGATTTAGAGTTCCAAATTCATCTATCAATATAATAGAGAACAGAGGGAAACCTAAACATAAAAACTGCTACTGTAGACGAATGCTTCATTTTAGAAGAACAAAATTTGGTGAGCCAAGTGGGATTTTTGTACTGATCACTACCACCAAGTATCATCAAGTTTGGGTGAAAAAATATTTGCTGGTATATCGGAAACTCGATATTTCTTAGAAACTGGGCAACCCCTCTCAATGAAAGTGCTTTTCCACAGTCTGTTCCTAGGGCTACTTGAAAAGGAAACAAACCATAGAGACAAAACAGAGAAGTTCTTTATTTTGTCAAGTTTCAAAGAGCTACTACAAACCATGCTGGATTTAGAGTTCCAAATTCATCTATCTATGTAGGAGAGAACAGATTGGAACCTAAATACAAAAACTGCTACTGTAGACGAATGCTTCATCCTAGAAGAACAAAATTTGGTGAGCCAAGTGGGATTTGGGCACTGATCATTACCACCAAGTATCATCAAGATTGGGTGAAAAAATATTTGCTGGTATTTCGGAAACTCGTAATTTCTTAGAAGCTTGGCAAACCCTCTCAGTGAAAGTGCTTTTCCACAGTATGTGCCTAGGGCTACTTGAAGAGGAATCAAAACATAAAGACAAAACTGAGAACTCCTTTATTTTGTCAAGTTTCAAAGAGCTACTACAAACCATACTGGATTTAGAGTTCCAAATTCATCTATCTATATAGGAGAGAACAGAGGGGAACGAAATATAAAAACTGCTACAGTAGACCAATGCTTCATCCTAGAAGAACAAAATTTGGTGAGGCAAATGGGATTTGGGTATTGATCATTACCACCAAGTATCATCAAGATTGGGTGAAAAAATATTTGCTGGTATTTCGGAAACTCGTAATTTCTTAGAAGCTTGGCAAACCCTCTCAGTGAAAGTGCTTTTCCACAGTCTGTGCTTAGGGGTACTTGAAGAGGAAACACACCATAGAGACAAAACTGAGAACTCCTTTATTTTGTCAAGTTTCAAGAAGCTACTACAAAGCATGTTGGATTTAGAGTTCCAAATTCATCTATCTATATAGGAGAGAACAGAGAGAAACCTAAATATAAAAACTGCTACTGTAGACGAACGCTTCAACCTAGAAGAACAAAATATCGTGAGACAAGTGGGATTTGTGTGCTGATCATTACCACCAAGTATCATCAAGTTTGGGTGAAAAAATATTTGCTGGTATTTAGGAAACTCGATATTTCTTAGAAGCTTGGCAACCCATCTCAATGAAAGTGCTTTTCCACAGTCTGTTCCTAGGGCTACTTGAAGAGGAAACAAACCACAGAGACAAAATTGGTAAATTCTTTATTTTGTCAAGTTTCAAAGAGCTACTACAAACCATACTGGATTGAGAGTTCCAAATTCATCTATCTATATAGGAGAGAACAGAGTGGAACGAAATATAAAAACTGCTACTGTAGACGAATGCTTCATCCTAGAAGAACAAAATTTGGTGACGCAAGTGGGATTTGGGTACTGATCATTACCACCAAGTATCATCAAGATTGGGTGAAAAAATATTTGCTGGTATTTCGGAAACTCGTAATTTCTTAGAAGCTTGGCAAACCCTCTCAGTGAAAGTGCTTTACCACAGTCTGTGCCTAGGGCTACTTGAACAGGAAACACACCATAGAGACAAAACTGAGAACTCCTTTATTTTGTCAAGTTTCAAAGAGCTACTACAAACCATGTTGGATTTAGAGTTCCAAATTCATCTATCTATATAGGAGAGAACAGAGGGAAACCTAAATATAAAAACTGCTACTGTAGAAGAACGCTTCAACCTACAAGAACAAAATTTGGTGAGACAAGTGGGATTTGTGTTCTGATCATTACCACTAAGTATCATCAAGTTTAATTGAAGAAATATTTGCTGGTATTTCGGAAACTCGATATTTCTTAGAATCTTGGCAACCCATCTCAATTAAAGTGCTTTTCCACAGTCTGTGCCTACGGCTACTTGAAGAGGAACCAATCCATAGAGACAAAACTGAGAACTCCTTTATTTTGTCAAGTTTCAAGGAGCTACTACAAAGCATGTTGGTTTTAGAGTTCCAAATTCATCTATCTATATACGAGAGAACAGAGGGAAACCTAAATATAAAAACTGCTACTGTAGACGAACGCTTCAACCTAGATGAACAAAATTTGGTAAGCCAAGTGGGATTTGTGTACTGATCATTTCCACCTAGTATCATCAAGATTGGGTGAAAAAATATTTGCTGGTATTTCGGAAACTCGTTATTTCTTAGAAGCTTGGCAACCCCTCTCAATGAAAGTGCTTTTCCACAGTGTGTGCGTAGGGCTACTTGAAGAGGAAACAAACCATAGAGACAAAACTGAGAACTCCTTTATTTTGTCAAGTTTCAAAGAGCTACTACAAACCATGTTGGATTTAGAGTTCCAAATTCATCTATCTATATAGCAGAGAACAGAGTGAAACCTAAACATAAAAACTGCTACTGAAAACGTACGCTTCAACCGAGAAGAACAAAATTTGGTGAGCCAAGTGGGATTTTTGTACTGATAATTACCACCAAGTATCATCAAGATTGGGTGAAAAAATATTTGCTGGTATTTCGGAAACTCGTTATTTCTTAGAAGCTTGGAAACCCCTCTCAATGAAAGTGCTTTTCCACAGTCTGTGCCTAGGGCTACTTGAAGAGGAAACAAACCATAGAGACAAAACTGAGAACTCCTTTATTTTGTCAAGTTTCAAAGAGCTACTACAAACCATGTTGGATTTAGAGTTCCAAATTTATCTATCTATATAGGAGAGAACAGAGGGAAACCTAAATATAAAAACTGCTACTGTACACGAATGCTTCATCCTAGAACAACAAAATTTGGTGAGCCAAGTGGGATTTGTGTGCTGATCATTACCACCAAGTATCATCAAGTTTGGGTGAAAAAATATTTGCTGGTATTTCGGAAACTCGATATTTCTTAGAAGCTTGGCAACCCATCTCAATGAAAGTGTTTTTCCACAGTCTGTTCCTAGGGCTACTTGAAGAGGACACAAAACAGAGAGACAAAACTGAGAACTCCTTGATTTTGTCAAGTTTCAAAGAGCTACTACAAACCATGTTGGATTTAGAGTTCCAAATTCATCTATTTATATAGGAGAAAACAGAGGGAAACCTAAATATAAAAACTGCTACTGTACACGAATGCTTCATCCTAGAAGAACAAAATTTGGTGAGCCAAGTGGGATTTGTGTGCTGATCATTACCACCAAGTATCATCAAGTTTGGGTGAAAAAATATTTGCTGGTATTTCGGAAACTCGATATTTCTTAGAAGCTTGGCAACCCATCTCAATGAAAGTGCTTTTCCACAGTCTGTTCCTAGGGCTACTTGAAGAGGAAACAAATCACAGAGACAAAACAGGGAAATTCTTTATTTTGTCAAGTTTCAAAGAGCTACTACAAACCATACTGGATTTAGAGTTCCAAATTCATCTACCTATATAGGAGAGAACAGAGGGGAACGAATTATGAAAACTGCTACTGTAGACGAATGCTTCATCCTAGAAGAACAAAATTTGGTGAGGCATGTGGGATTTGGGTACTGATCATTACCACCAAGTATCATCAAGATTGGGTGAAAAAATATTTACTGGTATTTCGGAAACTCGTATTTTCTTAGAAGCTTGGCAAACCCTCTCAGTGAAAGTGCTTTTCCACAGTCTGTGCCTAGGGCTACTTGAAGAGGAAACACACCATAGAGACAAAACTGAGAACTCCTTTATTTTGTCAAGTTTCAAAGAGCTACTACAAACCATGTTGGATTTAGAGTTCCAAATTCATCTATCTATATAGGAGAGAACAGAGGGAAACCTAAATATAAAAACTGCTACTGTAGAAGAACGCTTCAACCTAGAAGAACAAAATTTGGTGAGACAAGTGGGATTTGTGTACTGATCATTACCACCAAGTATCATCAAGTTTGGGTAAAAAAAAATTGCTTGTATTTCGGAAACTCGTTATTTCTTAGAAGCTTGGCAACCCATCTCAATGAAAGTGCATTTCCACAGTCTGTGCCTAGGGCTAGTGAAGAGGAAACAAACCAGAGAGAAAAATCTGAGAACTCCTTTATTTTGTCAAGTTTCAAAGACTGCTACAAACCATGTTGGATTTAGAGTTCCAAATTCATCTATCTATATAGGAGAGAACAGAGAGAAACCTAAATATAAAAACTGCTACTGTAGACGAACGCTTCAACATAGAAGAACAAAATTTGGTTAGCCAAGTGGGATTTGTGTACTGATCATTACCACCAAGTATCATCAAGATTGGGTGAAAAAATATTTGCTGGTATTTCGGAAACTCGATATTTCTTAGAAGCTTGGCAACCCATCTCAATGAAAGTGTTTTTCCACAGTCTGTTCCTAGGGCTACTTGAAGAGGACACAAAACAGAGAGACAAAACTGAGAACTCCTTGATTTTGTCAAGTTTCAAAGAGCTACTACAAACCATGTTGGATTTAGAGTTCCAAATTCATCTATTTATATAGGAGAAAACAGAGGGAAACCTAAATATAAAAACTGCTACTGTACACGAATGCTTCATCCTAGAAGAACAAAATTTGGTGAGCCAAGTGGGATTTGTGTGCTGATCATTACCACCAAGTATCATCAAGTTTGGGTGAAAAAATATTTGCTGGTATTTCGGAAACTCGATATTTCTTAGAAGCTTGGCAACCCATCTCAATGAAAGTGCTTTTCCACAGTCTGTTCCTAGGGCTACTTGAAGAGGAAACAAATCACAGAGACAAAACAGGGAAATTCTTTATTTTGTCAAGTTTCAAAGAGCTACTACAAACCATACTGGATTTAGAGTTCCAAATTCATCTACCTATATAGGAGAGAACAGAGGGGAACGAATTATGAAAACTGCTACTGTAGACGAATGCTTCATCCTAGAAGAACAAAATTTGGTGAGGCATGTGAGATTTGGGTACTGATCATTACCACCAAGTATCATCAAGATTGGGTGAAAAAATATTTACTGGTATTTCGGAAACTCGTATTTTCTTAGAAGCTTGGCAAACCCTCTCAGTGAAAGTGCTTTTCCACAGTCTGTGCCTAGGGCTACTTGAAGAGGAAACACACCATAGAGACAAAACTGAGAACTCCTTTATTTTGTCAAGTTTCAAAGAGCTACTACAAACCATGTTGTATTTAGAGTTCCAAATTCATCTATCTATATAGGAGAGAACAGAGGAAACCTAAGTATAAAAACTGCTACTGTAGACGAAAGCTTCAAACTAGAAGAACAAAATTTGGTGAGCCAAGTGGGATTTGTGTACTGATCATTACAACAAAGTATCAACAAATTTGGGTGAAAAAATATTTGCTGGTATTTCCTAAACTCGTTATTTTAGAAGCTTGGCAACCCATCTCAATGAAAGTGCTTTCCACAGTCTGTGCCTAGGGCTACTTGAAGAGGAAACAAACCATAGAAACAAAACTGAGAACTCTTTTATTTTGTCAAGTTTCAAAGAGCTACTACAAACCATGTTGGATTTAGAGTTCCAAATTCATCTATCTATATAGGAGAGAACAGAGGGAAACCTAAATATAAAAACTGCTAATGAAGACGAACGCTTCAACCTAGAAGAACAAAATTTGGTGAGCCAAGTGGGATTTGTGTACTGATCATTAGCACCAAGTATCATCAAGATTGGGTGAAAAAATATTTGCTGGTGTTTCGGAAACTCGTTATTTCCTAGAAGCTTGGCAACCCCTCTCAATGAAAGTGCTTTTCCACAGTCTGGGCCTAGGGCTACTTGAAGAGGAAACAAACCATAGAGACAAATCTGAGAACTCCTTTATTTTGTCAAGTTTCAAAGAGCTACTCCAAACCATGTTGGATTTAGAGTTCCAAATTCATCTATCTATATATGAGAGAACAGAGGGAAACCTAAATATAAAAACTGCTACTGTAGACGAACGCTTCAACCTAGAAGAACAAAATTTGCTAAGCCAAGTGGGATTTGTGTACTGATCATTACCACCAAGTATCATCAAGATTGGGTGAAAAAATATTTGATGATATTTCGGAAACTCGTTATTTCTTAGAAGCTTGGCAACCCCTCTCAATGAAAGTGCTTTTCCACAGTCTGTGCCTAGGGCTACTTGAAGAGGAAACAAACAATAGAGACAAATCTGATAACTCCTTTATTTTGTCAAGTTTCAAATAGCTACTACAAACCATGTTGGATTTTGAGTTCCAAATTCATCTATCTATATATGAGAGAACAGAGGGAAACCTAAATATAAAAACTGCTACTGAAGACGAACGCTTCAACCTAGAAGAACAAAATTTGGTGAGCCAAGTGGGATTTGTGTACTGATCATTACCACCAAGAATCATCAAATTTGGGTGAAAAAATATTTGCTGGTATTTCGGAAACTCGTTATTTCTTAGAAGCATGGCAACCCCTCTCAATGAAAGTGCTTTTCCACAGTCTGTGCCTAGGGCTACTTGAAGAGGAAACAAACCATAGAGACAAAACAGGGAATTTCTTTATTTTGTCAAGTTTCAAAGAGCTACTACAAACCATGTTGGATTTAGAGTTCCAAATTCATCTATCTATATAGCAGAGAAGAGAGTGAAACCTAAACATAAAAACTGCTACTGAAAACGTACGCTTCAACCGAGAAGAACAAAACTTGGTGAGCCAAGTGGGATTTTTGTACTGATAATTACCACCAAGTAACATCAAGATTGGGTGAAAAAATATTTGCTGGTATTTCGGAAACTCGTTATTTCTTAGAAGCTTGGCAACCCATCTCAATGAAAGTGCTTTTCCACAGTCTGTGCCTAGGGCTACTTGAAGAGGAAACAAACCATAGACAAAAAACTGAGAACTCCTTTATTTTGTCAAGTTTCAAAGAGCTACTACAAACCATGTTGGATTTAGAGTTCCAAATTCATCTATCTATATAGGAGAGAACAGAGGGAAACCTAAATATAAAAACTGCTACTGTACACGAATCCTTCATCCTAGAAGAACAAAATTCGGTGAGCCAAGTGGGATTTGTGTGCTGATCATTACCACCAAGTACCATCAAGATTGGGTGAAAAAATATTTGCTGGTATTTCGGACACTCGTAATTTCTTAGAAGCTTGGCAACCCATCTCAATGAAAGTGTTTTTCCACAGTCTGTTCCTAGGGCTACTTGAAGAGGAAACAAACCAGAGAGACAAAACTGAGAACTCCTTGATTTTGTCAAGTTTCAAAGAGCTACTACAAACCATGTTGGATTTAGAGTTCCAAATTCATCTATTTTATAGGAGAGAACAGAGGGAAACCTAAATATAAAAACTGCTACTGTAGACGAACGTTTCAACCTAGAAGAAGAAAATTTGGTGAGCCAAGTGGGATTTGTGTACTGATCATTACCACCAAGTATCATCAAGATTGGGTTAAAAAATATTTGCTGGTATTTCGGAAATTTGTTATTTCTTATAAGCTTGGCAACCCATCTCAATGAAAGTGCTTTCCACCGTCTGTGACTAGGGCTACTTGAAGAGTAATCAAACCATAGAGACAAAACTAGAACTCCTTTATTTTGTCAAGTTTCAAAGAGCTACTACAAACCATGTTGGATTTAGAGTTCCAAATTTATCGATCTATATAGGAGAGAACAGAGGGAAACCTAAATATAAAAACTGCTACTGTAGACGAACACTTCATCCTAGAAAAACAAAATTTGGTGAGCCAAGTGGGATTTGTGTACTGATCATTACCACCAAGTACCATCAAGATTGGGTGAAAAAATATTTGCTGGTATTTCGGACACTCGTAATTTCTTAGAAGCTTGGGAACCCCTCTCAATGAAAGTGCTCTTCCACAGTCTGTGCCTAGGGCTAATTGAAGAGGAAACAAACCATAGAGACAAAACTGAGAACTCCTTTATTTTGTCAAGTTTCAGAGAGCTACTACAAACCATGCTGGATTTAGAGTTCCAAATTCATCTATCTATATAGGAGAGAACAGAGGGACACCTAAATATAAAAACTGCTACTGTTGACGAATGCTTCATCCTAGAAGAACAAAATTTGTTGAGCCCAGTGGGATTTTTGTACTGATCATTACCACCAAGTATCATCAAGTTTGGGTGAAAAAATATTTGCTGGTATTTCGGAAACTCGATATTTCTTATAAGCTTGGCAACCCATCTCAATGAAAGTGCTTTTCCACAGTCTGTTCCTAGGGCTACTTGAAGAGGAAACAAACCACAGAGACAAAACAGGGAAATTCTTTATTTTGTCAAGTTTCAAAGAGCTACTACAAACCATACTGGATTTAGTGTTCCAAATTCATCTATCTATATAGGAGAGAAGAGAGGGGAACGAATTATAAAAACTGCTACAGTAGACGAATGCTTCATCCTAGAAGAACAAAATTTGGTGAGGCAAGTGGGATTTGGGTACTGATCATTACCACCAAGTATCATCAAGATTGAGTGAAAAAATATTTGCTGGTATTTCGGAAACTCGTATTTTCTTTGAAGCTTGGCAAACCCTCTCAGTGAAAGTGCTTTTCCACAGTCTGTGCCTAGGGCTACTTGAAGAGGAAACACACCATAGAGACAAAACTGAGAACTCCTTTATTTTGTCAAGTTTCAAAGAGCTACTACAAACCATGTTGGATTTAGAGTTCCAAATTCATCTATCTATATAGGAGAGAACAGAGGGAAACCTAAATATAAAAACTGCTACTGTAGAAGAACGCTACAACCTAGAAGAACAAAATTTGGTGAGACAAGTGGGATTTGTGTACTGATCATTACCACCAAGTATCATCAAGTTTGGGTAAAAAAAAATTGCTTGTATTTCGGAAACTCGTTATTTCTTAGAAGCTTGGCAACCCATCTCAATGAAAGCGCTTTTCCACAGTCTGTGCCTAGGGCTAGTGAAGAGGAAACAAACCAGAGAGAAAAATCTGAGAACTCCTTTATTTTGTCAAGTTTCAAAGACCTGCTACAAACCATTTTGGATTTAGAGTTCCAAATTCATCTATCTATATAGGAGAGAACAGAGAGAAACCTAAATATAAAAACTGCTAATGTAGACGAACGCTTCAACCTAGAAGAACAAAATTTGATGAGCCAAGTGGGATTTGTGTACTGATCATTACCACCAAGTATCATCAAGATTGGGTGAAAAAATATTTGCTGGTATTTCGGAAACTCGTTATTTCTTAGAAGCTTGGCAAACCCTCTCAATGAAAGTGCTTTTCCACAGTCTGTGCCTAGGGCTACTTGAAGAGGAAACAAACCATAGAAAAAAATCTGAGAACTCCTTTATTTTGTCAAGCTTCAAAGAGCTACTAAAAACCATGTTGGATTTAGAGTTCCAAATTGATCTATCTATATAGGAGAGAACAGAGGGAAACCTAAATATAAAAACTGCTACTGTACACAAACGCTTCAACCTAGAAGATCTAAATTTGGTGAGCTAAGTGGGATTTGTGTACTGATCATTAGCAACAAGTATCATCAAGATTGGGTAAAAAAATATTTGCTGATATTTCGGAAACTCGTTCTTTCTTAGAAGCTTGGCAACCCCTCTCAATGAAAGTGCTTTTCCACTGTCTGTGCCTACGGCTACTTGAAGAGGAAACAAACCATAGAGACAAAACTGAGAACTCCTTTATTTTGTCAATTTCAAAGAGCTACTACAAACCATGTTGGATTTAGAGTTCCAGATTCTTCTATCTATATATAAGAAAACAGAGTGAAACCTAAATATAAAAACTGCTACTGTCGACGAACGCTTCAACCTAGAAGAACAAAATTTGGTGAGCCAAGTGGGATTTGTGTACTGAACATTACCACCAAGTATTATCAAGATTGGGTGAAAAAATATTTGCTGATATTTCAGAAACTCGTTATTTCTTAGAAGCTTGGCAACCATTCTCAATGAAATTGCTTTCCACAGTCTGTGCCTAGGGCTAATAGAAGAGGAAACAATCCATAGAGACAAAACTGAGAACTCCTTATTTTGTCAAATTTCAAAGAGCTACTACAAACCATGTTGAACTTAGAGTTCCAAATTCATCTATCTATATAGGAGAGAACAGAGGGAAACCTAAATATAAAAACTGCTACTGTAGACGAAAGCTTCAAACTAGAAGAACAAAATTTCGTGAGCCAAGTGGGATTTCTGTACTGATCATTCCAACAAAGTATCATCAAATTTGGGTGAAAAAATATTTGCTGGTATTTCCTAAACTCGTTATTTCTTAGAAGCTTGGCAACCCATCTCAATGAAAGTGCTTTTCCACAGTCTGTGCCTAGGGCTACTTGAAGAGGAAACAAACCATAGAGACAAAACTGAGAACTCCTTTATTTTGTCAAGTTTCAAAGAGCTACTACAAACCATGTTGGATTTAGAGTTCCAAATTCATCTATCTATATAGGAGAGAACAGAGGGAAACCTAAATATAAAAACTGCTAATGTAGACGAACGCTTCAACCTAGAAGAACAAAATTTGGTGAGCCAAGTGGGATTTGTGTACTGATCATTACCACCAAGTATCATTAAGATTGGGTGAAAAAATATTTGCTGGTATTTCGGAAACTCGTTATTTCTTAGAAGCTTGGCAACCCCTCTCAATGAAAGTGCTTTTCCACAGTCTGGGCCTAGGGCTACTTGAAGAGGAAACAAACCATAGAGACAAAACAGGGAAGTTCTTTATTTTGTCAAGTTTCAATGAGCTACTAGAAACCATGTAGGATTTAGAGTTCCAAATTCATCTATCTATATAGGAGAGAACAAAGAAAAACCTAATTATAAAAACTGCTACTGTAGACGAACGCTTCAACCTACAAGAACAAAATTTGGTGAGCCAAGTGGGATTTGTGTACTGATCATAACCACCAAGTATCATCAAGATTGGGTGAAAAAATATTTGCTGGTATTTCAGAAACTCGTTATTTCTTAGAAGATTGGCAAACCATCTCAATGAATGTGCTTTTCCACAGTCTGTGCCTAGGGCTACTTGAAGAGGAAACAAACCATAGAGACAAACTGAGAACTCATTTATTTTGTTAAGTTTCAAAGAGCTACTATAAACCATGTTGGATTTAGAGTTCCAAATTCATCTATCTATATATGAGAGAACAGAGAAAAACCTAAATATAAAAACTGCTACTGTAGACGAACGCTTCAACCTAGAAGAACAAAATTTTGTGAGCCAAGTGGGATTTGTGTACTGATCATTACCACCAAGTATCATCAAGATTGGGTGAAAAATATTTGCTGGTATTTCGGAAACTCGTTTTTTCTTAGAAGACTGGCAACCCCTCTCAATGAAAGTGCTTTTCCACAGTCTGTGCCTAGGGCTACTTGAAGAGGAAACAAACCATAGAGACAAAACTGAGAACACCGTTATTTTTTCAAGTTTCAAAGAGCTACTAGAAACCATGTAGGATTTAGAGTTCCAAATTCATCTATCTATATAGGAGAGAACAAAGAAAAACCTAATTATAAAAACTGCTACTGTAGACGAACGCTTCAACCTAGAAGAACAAAATTTGGTGAGCCAGGTGGGATTTGTGTACTGATCACAACCAGGAAGTATCATCAAGATTGGGTGAAAAAATATTTGCTGGTATTTCGGAAACTCGTTATTTCTTAGAAGATTGTCAAACCATCTCAATGAAAGTGCTTTTCCACAGTCTGTGCCTAGGGCTACTTGAAGAGGAAACAAACCACAGAGACAAAATAGAGAACACCTTTATTTTGTCAGGTTTCAAAGAGCTACTACAAACCATGTTGGATTTAGAGTTCCAAATTCATCTATCTATATAGTAGAGAACAGAGGGAAACCTAAATATAAAAACTGCTACTGTAGACGAACGCTTCAACCTAGGAGAACAAAATTTGGTGAGCCAAGTGGGATTTGTGTACTGATCATTACCACCAAGTATCATCAAGATTGGGTGAAAAAATATTTGATGGTATTTCGGAAACTCGTTATTTCTTAGAAGCTTGGAAACCCCTCTCAATGAAAATGCTTTTCCACAGTCTGTGCCTAGGGCTATGTGAAGAGGTAACAAACCATAGAGACAAATCTGAGAACTCCTTTATTTTGTCAAGTTTCAAAGAGCTACTCCAAACCATGTTGGATTTAGAGTTCCAAATTCATCTATCTATATATGAGAGAACAGAGAAAAACCTAAATATAAAAACTGCTACTGTAGACGAACGCTTCAACCTAGAAGAACAAAATTTTGTGAGCCAAGTGGGATTTGTGTACTGATCATTACCACCAAGTATCATCAAGATTGGGTGAAAAATATTTGCTGGTATTTCAGAAAGTCGTTTTTTCTTAGAAGATTGGCAACCCCTCTCAATGAAAGTGCTTTTCCACAGTCTGTGTCTAGGGCTACTTGAAGAGGAAACAAACCATAGAGACAAAACTGAGAACTCCGTTATTTTTTCAAGTTTCAAAGAGCTACTAGAAACCATGTAGGATTTAGAGTTCCAAATTAATCTATCTATATAGGAGAGAACAAAGAAAAACCTAATTATAAAAACTGCTACTGTAGACGAACGCTTCAACCTAGAAGAACAAAATGTGGTGAGCCAAGTGGGATTTGTGTACTGATCACTACCACCAAGTATCATAAGATTGGGTGAAAAAATATTTGCTGGTATTTCGGAAACTTGTTATTTCTTAGAAGCTTGGCAACCCCTCTCAATGAAAGTGCTTTTCCACAGTCTGTGCCTAGGGCTATGTGAAGAGGATACAAACCATAGAGACAAATCTGAGAACTCCTTTTTTTTGTCAAGTTTCAAAGTGTTACTACAAACCATGTTGGATTTAGAGTTCCAAATTCATCTATCTATATAGGAGAGAACAGAGGGAAACCTAAATATAAAAACTGCTACTGTAGACGAACGCTTCAACTTAGAAGAACAAAATTTGGTAAGCCAAGTGGGAATTGTGTACTAATCATTACCACCAAGTATCATCAACTTGGGTGAAAAAATATTTGCTGGTATTTCGGAAACTCGTTATTTCTTAGAAGCTTGGCAACCACTCTCAATGAAAGTGCTTTTCCACAGTCTGTGCCTAGGGCTACTTGAAGAGGAAACAAACCATAGAGACAAAACTGAGAACTCCTTTATTTTGTCAAGTTTCAAAGAGCTACTACAAACCATGTTGGATTTATAGTTCCAAATTCATCTATCTATATAGGAGAGAACAGAGGGAAACCTAAATATAAAAACTGCGACTGTAGACGAAAGCTTCAACCTAGAAGAACAAAATTTGGTGAGCCAAGTGGGATTTGTGTACTGATCATTACCACCAAGTATTATCAAGATTGGGTGAAAAAATATTTGCTGGTATTTCGGAAACTCGTTATTTCGTAGAAGCTTGGCAACCCCTCTCAATGAAAGTGCTTTCCACAGTCTGTGCCTAGTTCTACTTTAAGAGGAAACAAACCATAGAGACAAAACTGAGAACTCCTTCATTTTGTCAAGTTTCAAAGAGGTACTACAAACCATGTTGGATTTAGAGTTCCAAATTCATCTATCTATATAGTAGAGAACAGAGGGAAACCTAAATATAAAAACTGCTACTGTAGACGAACGCTTCAACCTAGGAGAACAAAATTTGGTGAGCCAAGTGGGATTTGTGTACTGATCATTACCACCAAGTATCATCAAGATTGGGTGAAAAAATATTTGATGGTATTTCGGAAACTCTTTATTTCTTAGAAGCTTGGAAACCCCTCTCAATGAAAATGCTTTTCCACAGTCTGTGCCTAGGGCTATGTGAAGAGGTAACAAACCATAGAGACAAATCTGAGAACTCCTTTATTTTGTCAAGTTTCAAAGAGCTACTCCAAACCATGTTGGATTTAGAGTTCCAAATTCATCTATCTATATAGGAGAGAACAGAGGGGAACGAAATATAAAAACTGCTACTGTATCCGAATGCTTCATCGTAGAAGAACAAAATTTGGTGAGCCAAGTGGGATTTGGGTACTGATCATTACCACCAAGTATCATCAAGATTGGGTGAAAAAATATTTGCTGGTATTTCGGAAACTCGTATTTTCTTAGAAGCTTGGCAACCCCTCTCAATGAAAGTGCTTTTCCACAGTCTGTGCCTAAGGCTACTTGAAGAGGAAACAAACCATAGAGAGAAAACTGAGAACTCCTTTATTTTGTCAAGTTTCAAAGAGCTACTACAAACCATGTTGTATTTAGAGTTCCAAATTCATCTATCTATATAGGAGAGAACAGATAGAAACCTAAATATAAAAACTGCTACTGTGGACGAACGCTTCAACCTAGAAGAACAAAATTTGGTGAGCCAAGTGGGATTTGTGTACTGATCATTACCACCAAGTATCAACAAGATTGTGTGAAAAAATATTTGCTGGTATTTCGGAAACTCGTTATTTCTTAGAAGCTTGGCAACCCATCTCAATGAAAGTGCTTTCCACAGTCTGTGCCTAGGTCTACTTTAAGAGGAAACAAACCATAGAGACAAAACTGAGAACTCCTTTATTTTGTCAAGGTTCAAAGAGCTACTACTAACCATGTTGGATTTAGAGTTCCAAATTCATCTATCTGTATAGGAGAGAACAGAGGGAAACCTAAATATAAAAACTGCTACTGTAGACGAAAGCTTCAAACTAGAAGAACAAAATTTGTGAGCCAAGTGGGATTTGTGTACTGATCATTACCACCAAGAATCATCAAATTTGGGTGAAAAAATATTTACTGGTATTTCGGAAACTCGTTATTTCTTAGAAGCTTGGCAACCCCTCTCAATGAAAGTGCTTTTCCACCGTCTGTGCCTAGGGCTACTTGAAGAGGAAACAAACCATAGAGACAAAACAGGGAAGTTCTTTATTTTGTCAAGTTTCAATGAGCTACTACAAACCATGCTGGATTTATAGTTCCAAATTCATCTATCTATATAGGAGAGAACAGAGCAGAACGAAATATAAAAACTGCTACTTTAGACGAATGCTTCATCATAGAAGAACAAAATTTGGTGAGCCAAAGTGGGATTTGGGTACTGATCATTACCACCAAGTATCATCAAGATTGGGTGAAAAAATATTTGCTGGTATTTCGGAAACTCGTAATTTCTTAGAAGCTTGGCAAACCCTCTCAGTGAAAGTGATTTTCCACAGTCTGTGCCTAGGGCTACTTGAAGAGGAACCAAACCATAGAGACAAAACTGAGAACTCCTTTATTTTGTCAAGTTTCAAGGAGCTACTACAAAGCATGTTGGATTATAGTTCCAAATTCATCTATCTATAAAGGAGAGAACAAAGGGAAACCTAAATATAAAAACTGCTACTGTAGACTAACGCTTCAACCTAGAAGTACAAAATTTGGTAAGCCAGGTGGGATTTGTGTACTGATCATTACCACCAAGTATCATCAAGATTGGGGGAGAAAATATTTGCTGGTATTTCGGAAACTCGTTATTTCTTAGAAGCTTGGCAACCCCTCTCAATAAAAGTGCTTTTAGACAGTCTGTGCCTAGGGCTACTTGAAGAGGAAACAAACCATAGAGACAAAACTGAGAACTCCTTTATTTTGTCAATTTTCAAAGAGCTACTGCAAACCATGTTGGATTTAGAGTTCCAAATTCATCTATCTCTATAGGAAAGAACAGAGAGGAACCTAAATATAAAAACTGCTACTGTAGACGAACGCTTCAACCTAGAAGAAGAAAATTTGGTGAGCCAAGTGGGATTTGTGTACTGATCATTACCACCAAGTATCATCAAAATTGGGTGAATAAATATTTGCTGGTATTTTGGAAACTCGTTATTTCTTAGAAACTTGGCAACCCATCTCAATGAAAGTGCTTTTCCACAGTGTGTGCCTAGGGCTACTTGAAGAGGAAACAAACCATAGTGACAAAACTAAGAGCTCCTTTATTTTGTCAAGTCTCAAAGAGCTACTACAAACCATGTTGGATTTAGAGTTCCAAATTCATCTATCTATATATGAGATAACAGAGGGAAATCTAAATATAAAAACTGCTACTGTAGACGAACGCTTCAACCTAGAAGAAGAAAATTTTGTGAGCCAATTGGGATTTGTGTACTGATCATTACCACCAAGTATCATCAAGATTGGGTGAAAAAATATTTGCTGGTATTTCGGAAACTCGTTTTTTCTTAGAAGATTGGCAACCCCTCTCAATGAAAGTGCTTTTCCACAGTCTGTGCCTAGGGCTACTTGAAGAGGAAACAAACCATAGAGACAAAACTGAGAACTCCGTTATTTTTTCAAGTTTCAAAGAGCTACTAGAAACCATGTAGGATTTAGAGTTCCAAATTCATCTATCTATATAGGAGAGAACAAAGAAAAACCTAATTATAAAAACTGCTACTGTAGACGAACGCTTCAACCTAGAAGAACAAAATTGGTGAGCCAAGTGGGATTTGTGTACTGATCATAACCACCAAGTATCATCAAGATTGGGTGAAAAAATATTTGCTGGTATTTCAGAAACTCGTTATTTCTTAGAAGATTGGCAAACAATCTCAATGAAAGTGCTTTTCCACAGTCTGTGCCTAGGGCTACTTGAAGAGGAAACAAACCATAGAGACAAACTGAGAACTCATTTATTTTGTTAAGTTTCAAAGAGCTACTATAAACCATGTTGGATTTAGAGTTCCAAATTCATCTATCTATATATGAGAGAACAGAGAAAAACCTAAATATAAAAACTGCTAATGTAGACGAACGCTTCAACCTAGAAGAACAAAATTTTGTGAGCCAAGTGGGATTTGTGTACTGATCATTACCACCAAGTATCATCAAGATTGGGTGAAAAATATTTGCTGGTATTTCGGAAACTCGTTTTTTCTTAGAAGATTGGCAACCCCTCTCAATGAAAGTGCTTTTCCACAGTCTGTGCCTAGGGCTACTTGAAGTGGAAACAAACCATAGAGACAAAACTGAGAACTCCGTTATTTTTTCAAGTTTCAAAGAGCTACTAGAAACCATGTAGGATTTAGAGTTCCAAATTCATCTATCTATATAGGAGAGAACAAAGAAAAACCTAATTATAAAAACTGCTACTGTAGACGAACGCTTCAACCTAGCAGAACAAAATTTGGTGAGCCAGGTGGGATTTGTGTACTGATCACAACCAGGAAGTATCATCAAGATTGGGTGAAAAAATATTTGCTGGTATTTCGGAAACTCGTTATTTCTTAGAAGATTGGCAAACCATCTCAATGAAAGTGCTTTTCCACAGTCTGTGCCTAGGGCTACTTGAAGAGGAAACAAACCATAGAGACAAAATAGAGAACTCCTTTATTTTGTCAAGTTTCAAAGAGCTACTACAAACCATGTTGGATTTATAGTTCCAAATTCATCTATCTATATAGGAGAGAACAGAGAAAAACCTAATTGTAAAAACTGCTACTGTAGACGAACGCTTCATCCTAGAAGAACAAGATTTGGTGAGCCAAGTGGGATTTGTGTACTGATCATTACCACCAAGTATCATCAAGATTGGGTGAAAAAATATTTGCTGGTATTTTGGAAACTCGTTATTTCTTAGAAGCTTGGCAACCCATCTCAATGAAAGTGCTTTTCCACAGTCTGTGCCTAGGGCTACTTGAAGAGGAAACAAACCATAGAGACAAAACAGAGAACTCATTTATTTTGTTAAGTTTCAAAGAGCTACTATAAACCATGTTGGATTTAGAGTTCCAAATTCATCTATCTATATATGAGAGAACAGAGAAAAACCTAAATATAAAAACTGCTACTGTAGACGAACGCTTCAACCTAGAAGAACAAAATTTTGTGAGCCAAGTGGGATTTGTGTACTGATCATTACCACCAAGTATCATCAAGATTGGGTGAAAAATATTTGCTGGTATTTCAGAAAGTCGTTTTTTCTTAGAAGATTGGCAACCCCTCTCAATGAAAGTGCTTTTCCACAGTCTGTGCCTAGGGCTACTTGAAGAGGAAACAAACCATAGAGACAAAACTGAGAACTCCGTTATTTTTTCAAGTTTCAAAGAGCTACTAGAAACCATGTAGGATTTAGAGTTCCAAATTCATCTATCTATATAGGAGAGAACAGAGGGAAACCTAAATATAAAAACTGCTACTGTAGAAGAACGCTTCAACCTACAAGAACAAAATTTGGTGAGCCAAGTGGGAATTGTGTACTAATCATTACCACCAAGTATCATCCAATTTGGGTGAAAAAATATTTGCTGGTATTTCGGAAACTCGTTATTTCTTAGAAGCTTGGCAACCACTCTCAATGAAAGTGCTTTTCCACAGTCTGTGCCTAGGGCTACTTGAAGAGGAAACAAACCATAGAGACAAAACTGAGAACTCCTTTATTTTGTCAAGTTTCAAAGAGCTACTACAAACCATGTTGGATTTATAGTTCCAAATTCATCTATCTATATAGGAGAAAACAGAGGGAAACCTAAATATAAAAACTGCGACTGTAAACGAAAGCTTCAACCTAGAAGAACAAAATTTGGTGAGCCAAGTGGGATTTGTGTACTGATCATTACCACCAAGTATTATCAAGATTGGGTGAAAAAATATTTGCTGGTATTTCGGAAACTCGTTATTTCGTAGAAGCTTGGCAACCCCTCTCAATGAAAGTGCTTTCCACAGTCTGTGCCTAGGTCTACTTTAAGAGGAAACAAACCATAGAGACAAAACTGAGAACTCCTTCATTTTGTCAAGTTTCAAAGAGGTACTACAAACCATGTTGGATTTAGAGTTCCAAATTCATCTATCTATATAGTAGAGAACAGAGGGAAACCTAAATATAAAAACTGCTACTGTAGACGAACGCTTCAACCTAGAAGAACAAAATTTGGTGAGCCAAGTGGGATTTGTGTACTGATCATTACCACCAAGTATCATCAAGATTGGGTGAAAAAATATTTGATGGTATTTCGGAAACTCGTTATTTCTTAGAAGCTTGGAAACCCCTCTCAATGAAAATGCTTTTCCACAGTCTGTGCCTAGGGCTATGTGAAGAGGTAACAAACCATAGAGACAAATCTGAGAACTCCTTTATTTTGTCAAGTTTCAAAGAGCTACTACAAACCATGTTGGATTTAGAGTTCCAAATTCATCTATCTATATAGGAGAGAACAGAGGGAAACCTAAATATAAAAACTGCTAGTGTAGACGAACGCTTCAACTTAGAAGAACAAAATTTGGTAAGCCAAGTGGGAATTGTGTACTGATCATTACCACCAAGTATCATCAAATTTGGGTGAAAAAATATTTGCTGGTATTTCGGAAACTCGTTATTTCTTAGAAGCTTGGCAACCCCTCTCAATGAAAGTGCTTTTCCACAGTCTGTGCCTAGGGCTACTTGAAGAGGAAACAAACCATAGAGACAAAACAGGGAATTTCTTTATTTTGTCAAGTTTCAAAGAGCTACTACAAACCATGCTGGATTTAGAGTTCCAAATTCATCTATCTGTATAGGAGAGAACAGAGGGGAACGAAATATAAAAACTGCTACTGTAGATGAATGCTTGATCCTAGAAGAACAAAATTTGGTGAGCCAAGTGGGATTTGGGTACTGATCATTACCACCAAGTATCATCAAGATTGGGTGAAATAATATTTGCTGGTATTTCGGAAACTCGTAATTTCTTAGAAGCTTGGCAAACCCTCTCAGTGAAAGTGCTTTTCCACAGTCTGTGCCTAGGGCTACTTGAAGAGAAACCAAACCATAGAGACAAAACTGAGAACTCCTTTATTTTGTCAAGTTTCAAGGAGCTACTACAAAGCATGTTGGATTTAGAGTTCCAAATTCATCCATCTATATAGGAGAGAACAGAGGGAAACCTAAATATAAAAACTGCTACAGTAGACGAACGCTTCAACCTAGAAGAACAAAATTTTGTGAGCCAAGTGGGATTTGTGTACTGATCATTACCACCAAGTATCATCAAGATTGGGTGAAAAATATTTGCTGGTATTTCGGAAACTCGTTTTTTCTTAGAAGATTGGCAACCCCTCTCAATGAAAGTGCTTTTCCACAGTCTGTGCCTAGGGCTACTTGAAGTGGAAACAAACCATAGAGACAAAACTGAGAACTCCGTTATTTTTTCAAGTTTCAAAGAGCTACTAGAAACCATGTAGGATTTAGAGTTCCAAATTCATCTATCTATATAGGAGAGAACAAAGAAAAACCTAATTATAAAAACTGCTACTGTAGACGAACGCTTCAACCTAGCAGAACAAAATTTGGTGAGCCAGGTGGGATTTGTGTACTGATCACAACCAGGAAGTATCATCAAGATTGGGTGAAAAAATATTTGCTGGTATTTCGGAAACTCGTTATTTCTTAGAAGATTGGCAAACCATCTCAATGAAAGTGCTTTTCCACAGTCTGTGCCTAGGGCTACTTGAAGAGGAAACAAACCATAGAGACAAAATAGAGAACTCCTTTATTTTGTCAAGTTTCAAAGAGCTACTACAAACCATGTTGGATTTATAGTTCCAAATTCATCTATCTATATAGGAGAGAACAGAGAAAAACCTAATTGTAAAAACTGCTACTGTAGACGAACGCTTCATCCTAGAAGAACAAGATTTGGTGAGCCAAGTGGGATTTGTGTACTGATCATTACCACCAAGTATCATCAAGATTGGGTGAAAAAATATTTGCTGGTATTTTGGAAACTCGTTATTTCTTAGAAGCTTGGCAACCCATCTCAATGAAAGTGCTTTTCCACAGTCTGTGCCTAGGGCTACTTGAAGAGGAAACAAACCATAGAGACAAAATAGAGAACTCCTTTATTTTGTCAAGTTTCAAAGAGCTACTACAAACCATGTTTGATTTAGAGTTCCAAATTCATCTATCTATATAGGAGAGAACAGAGGGAAACCTAAATATAAAAACTGCTACTGTAGACGAAAGCTTCAACCTAGAAGAACAAAATTTGGTGAGCCAAGTGGGATTTGTGTACTGATCATTACCACCAAGTATTATCAAGATTGGGTGAAAAAATATTTGCTGGTATTTCGGAAACTCGTTATTTCGTAGAAGCTTGGCAACCCCTCTCAATGAAAGTGCTTTCCACAGTCTGTGCCTAGGGGTTTGAAGAGGAAACAAACCATAGAGACAAAACTGAGAACTCCTTTATTTTGTCAAGTTTCAAAGATGTACTACAAACCATGTTGGATTTAGAGTTCCAAATTCATCTATCTATATTTCAGAGAATCGAGGGAAACCTAAATATAAAAACTGCTACTGTAGACGAACGCTTCAACCTAGAAGAACAAAATTTGGTGAGCCAAGTGGGATTTGTGTACTGATCGTTACCACCAAGTATCATCAAGATTGGGTGAAAAAATATTTGCTGGTATTTCGGAAACTCGTTATTTCTTAGAAGCTTGGCAACCCCTCTCAATGAAAATGATTTTCCACAGTCTGTGGCTAGGGCTATGTGAAGAGGAAACAAACCATAGAGACAAATCTGAGAACTCCATTATTTTGTCAAGTTTCAAAGAGCTACTACAATCCATGTTGGATTTAGAGTTCCAAATTCATCTATTTATATAGGAGAGAACAGAGGGAAACCTAAATATAAAAACTCCTACTGTAGACGAACGCTTCAACTTAGAAGAACAAAATTTGGTAAGCCAAGTGGGATTTGTGTACTGATCATTACCACCAAGTATCATCAAGATTGGGTGAAAAAATATTTGCTGGTATTTCGGAAACTTGTTATTTCTTAGAAGCTTGGCAACCCCTCTCAATGAAAGTGCTTTTCCACAGTCTACGCCTAGGGCTACATGAAGAGGAAACAAGCCATAGAAACAAATCTGAGAACTCCTTTATTTTGTCAAGTTTCAAAGAGCTACTACAAACCATGTTGGATTTAGAGTTCCAAATTCATCTATCTATATAGGAGAGAACTGAGAGAAACCTAAATATAAAAACTGCTACTGTAGAGGAACGCTTCAACCTAGAAGAACAAAATTTGGTGAGCCAAGTGGGATTTGTGTACTGATCATTACCACCAAGTATCAACTAGATTGTGTGAAAAAATATTTGCTGGTATTTCGGAAACTCGTTTTTTCTTAGAAGCTTGGCAACCCATCTCAATGAAAGTGCTTTCCACAGTCTGTGCCTAGGGCTACTTTAAGAGGAAACAAACCATAGAGACAAAACTGAGAACTCCTTTATTTTGTCAAGTTTCAAAGAGCTACTACAAACCATGTTGGATTTAGAGTTCCAAATTCATCTATCTATATAGGAGAGAACAGAGGGAAACCTAAACATAAAAACTGCTACTGTAGACGAACGCTTCAACCTAGAAGAACAAGATTTGGTGAGCCAAGTGGGATTTGTGTACTGATCATTACCAAAAAGAATCATCAAATTTGGGTGAGAAAATATTTGCTGATATTTCGGTAACTCGTTATTTCTTAGAAGCTTGGCAACCCCTCTCAATGAAAGTGCTTTTCCACAGTCTGTGCCTAGGGCTACTTGAAGAGGAAACAAACCATAGAGACAAAACTGAGAACTCCTTTATTTTGTCAAGTTTCAAAGAGCTACTACAAACCATGTTGGATTTAGAGTTCCAAATTCATCTATCTATATAGGAGAGAACAAAGGGGAACGAAATATAAAAACTGCTACTGTAGACGAATGCTTCATCCTAGAAGAACAATATTTGGTGAGCCAAGTGGGATTTGGGTACTGATCATTACCACCAAGTATCATCAAGATTGGGTGAAAAAATATTTGCTGGTATTTCGGAAACTCGTAATTTCTTAGAAGCTTGGCAAAACCTCTCAGGGAAAGTGCTTTTCCACAGTCAGTTCCTTGGGCTACTTGAAGAGGAACCAAACCATAGAGACAAAACTGAGAACTCCGTTATTTTGTCAAGTTTCAAGGAGCTACTACAAAGCATGTTGTATTTAGGGTTCCAAATTCATCTATCTATATAGGAGAGAACAGAGGGAAACCTAAATATAAAAACTGCTACTGTAGACGAACGCTTCAACCTAGAAGAACAAAATTTGGTAAGCCACGTGGGATTTGTGTACTGATCATTACCACCAAGTATCATCAAGTTTGGGTGAAAAAATATTTGCTGGTGTTTCGGAAACTCGATATTTCTTAGAAGCTTGGCAACCCATCTCAATGAAAGTGCATTTCCACAGTCTGTTCCTAGGGGTACTTGAAGAGGAAACAAACCAGAGAGACCAAACTGAGAACTCCTTTATTTTGTCAAGTTTCAAAGAGCTACTACAAACCATGTTGGATTTAGAGTTCCAAATTCATCTATCTGTATAGGAGAGAACAGAGGGAAACCTAAATATAAAAAATGCTACTGTAGACGAACGCTTCAACCTAGAAGAACAAAATGTGGTGAGCCAAGTGGGATTTGTGTACTGATCACTACCACCAAGTATCATCAAGATTGGGTAAAAAAATATTTGCTGGTATTTCGGAAACTCGTTATTTGTTAGAAGCTTGGCAACCAATCTCAATGAAAGTGCTTTCCACAGTCTGTGCCTAGGGCTATTTTAACAGGAAACATACCATTAAGACAAAACTGAGAACTCCTTTATTTTGTCAAGTTTCAAAGAGGTACTACAAACCATGTTGGATTTAGAGTTCCAAATTCATCTATCTATATAGTAGAGAACAGAGGGAAAGCTAAATATAAAAACTGCTACTGTAGACGAACGCTTCAACCTAGAATAACAAAATTTTGTGAGCCAAGTGGGATTTGTGTACTGATCATTACCACCAAGTATCATCAAGATTGGGTGAAAAAATATTTGATGGTATTTCGGAAACTCGTTATTTCTTAGAAGCTTGGCAACCCCTCTCAATGAAAATGCTTTTCCACAGTCTGTGCCTAGGGCTATGTGAAGAGGAAACAAACCATAGAGACAAATCTGAGAACTCCTTTATTTTGTCAAGTTTCAAAGAGCTACTACAAACCATGTTGGATTTAGAGTTCCAAATTCATCTATCTATATAAGAGAGAACAGAGGGAAACCTAAATATAAAAACTGCTACTGTAGAGGAACGCTTCAACTTAGAAAACAAAATTTGGTAAGCCAAGTGGGAATTGTGTACTGATCATTACCACCAAGTATCATCAAATTTGGGTGAAAAAATATTTGGTGGTATTTCGGAAACTCGTTATTTCTTAGAAGCTTGGCAACCCCTCTCAATGAAAGTGCTTATCCACAGTGTGTGCCTAGAGCTACTTGAAGATTAAACAAACCATAGAGACAAAACAGGGAATTTCTTTATTTTGTCAAGTTTCAAAGAGCTACTACAAACCATGCTGGATTTAGAGTTCCAAATTCATCTATCTATATAGGAGAGAACAGAGGGGAATGAAATATAAAAACTGCTACTGTAGACGAATGCTTGATCCTAGAAGAACAAAATTTGGTGAGCCAAGTGGGATTTGGGTACTGATCATTACCACCAAGTATCATCAAGATTGGGTGAAAAAATATTTGCTGGTATTTCGGAAACTCGTAATTTCTTAGAAGCTTGGCAAAATCTCTCAGTGAAAGTGCTTTTCCACAGTCAGTGCCTAGGGCTACTTGAAGAGGAACCAAACCATAGAGACAAAACTGAGAACTCATTTATTTTGTCAAGTTTCAAGGAGCTACTACAAAGCATGTTGTATTTAGAGTTCCAAATTCATCTATCTATATAGGAGAGAACAGAGGGAAACCTAAATATAAAAACTGCTACTGTAGACGAACGCTTCAACCTAGAAGAACAAAATTTGGTAAGCCACGTGGGATTTGTGTACTGATCATTACCACCAAGTATCATCAAGATTGGGTGAAAAAATATTTGCTGGTATTTCGGAAACTCGTTATTTCTTAGAAGCTTGGCAACCCCTCTCAATGAAAGTGCTTTTCCACAGTCTGTTCCTAGTTCTACTTGAAGAGGAAACAAACCATAGAGACTAATCTGAGAACTCCTTTATTTTGTCAAGTTTCAAAGAGCTACTACAAACCATGTTGGATTTAGATTCCAAATTCATCTATCTATATAGGAGAGAACAGAAAGAAACCTAAATATAAAAACTGCTACTGTAGACGAACGCTTCAACCTAGAAGAACAAAATTTGGTGAGCCAAGTGGGATTTGTGTACTGATCATTACCACCAAGTATCAACTAGATTGTGGGAAAAATATTTGCTGGTATTTCGGAAACTCGTTATTTCTTAGAAGCTTGGCAACCCATCTCAATGAAAGTGCTTTCCACAGTCTGTGCCTAGGGCTACTTTAAGAGGAAGCAAACCATTGAGACAAAACTGAGAACTCCTTTATTTTGTCAAGTTTCAAAGAGCTACTACAAACCATGTTGGATTTAGAGTTCCAAATTCATCTATCTATATAGGAGAGAACAGAGGGAAACCTAAATATAAAAACTGCTACTGTAGACGAACGCTTCAACCTAGAAGAACAAAATTTGGTGAGCCAAGTGGGATTTGTGTACTGATCATTACCAAAAAGAATCATCAAATTTGGGTGAAAAAATATTTGCTGGTATTTCGGAAACTCGTTATTTCTTAGAAGCTTGGCAACCCCGCTCAATGAAAGTCCTTTTCCACAGTCTGTGCCTAGGGCTACTTGAAGAGGAAACAAACCATAGAGACAAAATTGAGAACTCCTTTATTTTTTCAAGTTTCAAAGAGGTACTACAATCCATGTTGGATTTAGAGTTCCAAATTCATCTATCTATATAGGAGAGAACAGAGGGAAACCTAAATATAAAAAATTGCTACTGTACACGAATGCTTCATCCTAGATGAACAAAATTTGGTGAGCCAAGCGGGATTTGTGTGCTGATCATTACCACCAAGTATCATCAAGTTTGGGTGAAAAAATATTTGCTGGTATTTCGGAAACTCGATATTTCTTAGAAGCTTGGCAACCCATCTCAATGAAAGTGCATTTCCACAGTCTGTTCCTAGGGGTACTTGAAGAGGAAACAAAGCAGAGAGACCAAACTGAGAACTCCTTTATTTTGTCAAGTTTCAAAGAGCTACTACAAACCATGTTGGATTTAGAGTTCCAAATTCATCTATCTGTATAGGAGAGAACAGAGGGAAACCTAAATATAAAAAATGCTACTGTAGACGAACGCTTCAACCTAGAAGAACAAAATGTGGTGAGCCAAGTAGGATTTGTGTACTGATCACTACCACCAAGTATCATCAAGATTGGGTGAAAAAATATTTGCTGGTATTTCGGAAACTCGTTATTTGTTAGAAGCTTGGCAACCAATCTCAATGAAAGTGCTTTCCACAGTCTGTGCCTAGGGCTACATTAACAGGAAACAAACCATAGAGACAAAACTGAGACCTCCATTATTTTGTCAAGTTTCAAAGAGGTACTACAAACCATGTTGGATTTAGAGTTCCAAATTCATCTATCTATATAGTAGAGAACAGAGGGAAACCTAAATATAAAAACTGCTACTGTAGACGAACGCTTCAACCTAGAAGAACAAAATTTGGTGAGCCAAGTGGGATTTGTGTACTGATCATTACCACCAAGTATCATCAAGATTGGGTGAAAAAATATTTGATGGTATTTCGGAAACTCGTTATTTCTTAGAAGCTTGGCAACCCCTCTCAATGAAAATGCTTTTCCACAGTCTGTGCCTAGGGCTATGTGAAGAGGAAACAAACCATAGAGACAAATCTGAGAACTCCTTTATTTTGTCAAGTTTCAAAGAGCTACTACAAACCATGTTGGATTTAGAGTTCCAAATTCATCTATCTATATAGGAGAGAACAGAGGGAAACCTAAATATAAAAACTGCTACTGTAGACGAACGCTTCAACTTAGAAAACAAAATTTGGTAAGCCAAGTGGGAATTGTGTACTGATCATTACCACCAAGTATCATCAAATTTGGGTGAAAAAATATTTGCTGGTATTTCGGAAACTCGTTATTTCTTAGAAGCTTGGCAACCCCTCTCAATGAAAGTGCTTATCCACAGTCTGTGCCTAGGGCTACTTGAAGAGGAAACAAACCATAGAGACAAAACAGGGAATATCTTTATTTTGTCAAGTTTCAAAGAGCTACTACAAACCATGCTGGATTTAGAGTTCCAAATTCATCTATCTATATAGGAGAGAACAGAGGGGAACGAAATATAAAAACTGCTACTGTAGATGAATGCTTGATCCTAGAAGAACAAAATTTGGTGAGCCAAGTGTGATTTGGGTACTGATCATTACCACCAAGTATCATCAAGATTGGGTGAAAAAATATTTGCTGGTATTTCGGAAACTCGTAATTTCTTAGAAGCTTGGCAAACCCTCTCAGTGAAAGTGCTTTTCCACAGTCTGTGCCTAGGGCTACTTGAAGAGGAACCAAACCATAGAGACAAAACTGAGAACTCCTTTATTTTGCCAAGTTTCAAGGAGCTACTACAAAGCATGTTGGATTTAGATTTCCAAATTCATGTATCTATATAGGAGAGAACAGAGGGAAACCTAAATATAAAAACTGCTACTGTAGACGAAAGCTTCAACCTAGAAGAACAAAATTTGGTGAGCCAAGTGGAATTTGTGTACTGATCATTACCACCAAGTATTATCAAGATTGGGTGAAAAAATATTTGCTGGTATTTCGGAAACTCGTTATTTCGTAGAAGCTTGGCAACCCTTCTCAATGAAAGTGCTTTCCACAGTCTGTGCCTAGGGCTTTGAAGAGGAAACAAACCATAGAGACAAAACTGAGAACTCCTTTATTTTGTCAAGTTTCAAAGATGTACTACAAACCATGTTGGATTTAGAGTTCCAAATTCATCTATCTATATATCAGAGAATCGAAGGAAACCTAAATATAAAAACTGCTACTGTAGACGAACGCTTCAACCTAGAAGAACAAAATTTGGTGAGCCAAGTGGAATTTGTGTACTGATCATTACCACCAAGTATCATCAAGATTGGGTGAAAAAATATATGCTGGTATTTCGGAAACTCGTTATTTCTTAGAAGCTTGGCAACCCCTCTCAATGAAAATGATTTTCCACAGTCTGTGGCTAGGGCTATGTGAAGAGGAAACAAACCATAGAGACAAATCTGAGAACTCCATTATTTTGTCAAGTTTCAAAGAGCTACTACAATCCATGTTGGATTTAGAGTTCCAAATTCATCTATTTATATAGGAGAGAACAGAGGGAAACCTAAATATAAAAACTCCTACTGTAGACGAACGCTTCAACTTAGAAGAACAAAATTTGGTAAGTCAACTGGGATTTGTGTACTGATCATTACCACCAAGTATCATCAAGATTGGGTGAAAAAATATTTGCTGGTATTTCGGAAACTCGTTATTTCTTAGAAGCTTGGCAACCCCTCTCAATGAAAGTGCTTTCCCACAGTCTACGCCTAGGGATACTTGAAGAGGAAACAAGCCATAGAAACAAATCTCAGTACTCCTTTATTTTGTCAAGTTTCAAAGAGCTACTACAAACCATGTTGGATTTAGAGTTCCAAATTCATCTATCTATATAGGAGAGATCCGAGGGTAACTTAAATATAAAAATTGCTACTGTAGACGAACGCTTCAACCTAGAAGAACAAAGTTTGGTAAGCCAAGTGGGATTTGTGTACTGATGATTACCACCAAGTATCATCAAGATTGGGTGAAAAAATATTTGCTGGTATTTCGGAAACTCGTTATTTCTTAGAAGCTTGGCAACCCCTCTCAATGAAAATGATTTTCCACAGTCTGTGGCTAGGGCTATGTGAAGAGGAAACAAACCATAGAGACAAATCTGAGAACTCCATTATTTTGTCAAGTTTCAAAGAGCTACTACAAACCATGTTGGATTTAGAGTTCCAAATTCATCTATCTATATAGGAGAGAACAGAGGGAAACCTAAATATAAAAACTCCTACTGTAGACGAACGCTTCAACTTAGAAGAACAAAATTTGGTAAGCCAAGTGGGATTTGTGTACTGATCATTACCACCAAGTATCATCAAGATTGGGTGAAAAAATATTTGCTGGTATTTCGGAAACTCGTTATTTCTTAGAAGCTTGGCAACCCATCTCAATGAAAGTGATTTCCACAGTCTGTGCCTAGGTCTACTTTAAGAGGAAACAAACCATAGAGACAAAACTGAGAACTCCTTTATTTTGCCAAGTTTCAAAGAGCTACTACAAACCATGTTGGATTTAGAGTTCCAAATTCATCTATCTATGTGGGAGAGAACAGAGGGAAACCTAAATATAAAAACTTCTACTGTAGACGAACGCTTCAAACTAGAAGAACAAAATTTCGTGAGCCAAGTGGGATTTGTGTACTGATCATTACCACCAAGAATCATCAAATTTGGGTGAAAAAATATTTGCTGTTATTTCGAAACTCGTTATTTCTTAGAAGCTTGGCAACCCCTCTCAATGAAAGTGCTTTTCCACAGTCTGTGCCTAGGGCTACTTGAAGAAGAAACAAACCATAGAGACAAAACTGATAACTCCTTTATTTTGTCAAGTTTCAAAGAGCTACTACAAACCATGTTGGATTTAGAGTTCCAAATTCATCTTTCTATATAGGAGAGAACAGAGGGAAACCTAAATATAAAAACTGCTACTGTAGACGAACGCTTCAACTTAGAAGAACAAAATTTGGTGAGCCAAGTGGGATTTGTGTACTGATCATTAGCACCAAGTATCATCAAGATTGGGTGAAAAAATATTTGCTGGTATTTAGGAAACTCGTAATTTCGTAGAAGCTTGGCAACCCCTCTCAATGAAAGTGCTTTCCACAGTCTGTGCCTAGGGCTACTTGAAGAGGAAACAAACCATTGAGACAAAACTGAGCACTCCTTTATTTTGTCAAGTTTCAAAGAGCTACTACAAACCATGTTGAATTTAGAGTTCCAAATTCATCTATCTATATAGGAGAGAACAGAGGAAAACCTAAATAAAAACTGCTACTGTAGACGAACGCTTCAACCTAGAAGAACAAAATTTGGTGAGCCAAGTGGGATTTGTGTACTGATCATTACCAAAAAGAATCATCAAATTTGGGTGAAAAAATAATAGCTGGTATTTCGGAAACTCGTTATTTCTTAGAAGCTTGGCAACCCCGCTCAATGAAAGTGCTTTTCCACAGTCTGTGCCTAGGGCTACTTGAAGAGGAAAGAAACCATAGAGACAAAATTGAGAACTACTTTATTTTGTCAAGTTTCAAAGAGGTACTACAATCCATGTTGGATTTAGAGTTCCAAATTCATCTATCTATATAGGAGAGAACAGAGGGAAACCTAAATATAAAAACTGCTACTGTACACGAATGCTTCATCCTAGATGAACAAAATTTGGTGAGCCAAGCGGGATTTGTGTGCTGATCATTACCACCAAGTATCATCAAGTTTGGGTGAAAAAATATTTGCTGGTATTTCAAAAACTCGATATTTCTTAGAAGCTTGGCAACCAATCTCAATGAAAGTGCATTTCCACAGTCTGTTCCTAGGGGTACTTGAAGAGGAAACAAACCATAGAGACAAAAATGAGAACACCTTTATTTTGTCAAGTTTCAAAGAGCTACTACAAACCATGTTGGATTTAGAGTTCCAAATTCATCTCTCTATATAGGAGAGAACAGAGGGAAACCTAAATATAAAAACTGCTACTGTAGACGAAAGCTTCAACCTAGAAGAACAAAATTTGGTGAGCCAAGTGGAATTTGTGTACTGATCATTACCACCAAGTATTTTCAAGATTGGGTGAAAAAATATTTGCTGGTATTTCGGAAACTCGTTATTACGTAGAAGCTTGGCAACCCTTCTCAATGAAAGTGCTTTCCACAGTCTGTGCCTAGGGCTTTGAAGAGGAAACAAACCATAGAGACAAAACTGAGAACTCCTTTATTTTGTCAAGTTTCAAAGATGTACTACAAACCATGTTGGATTTAGAGTTCCAAATTCATCTATCTATATATCAGAGAATCGAAGGAAACCTAAATATAAAAACTGCTACTGTAGACGAACGCTTCAACCTAGAAGAACAAAATTTGGTGAGCCAAGTGGAATTTGTGTACTGATCATTACCACCAAGTATCATCAAGATTGGGTGAAAAAATATTTGCTGGTATTTCGGAAACTCGTTATTTCTTAGAAGCTTGGCAACCCCGCTCAATGAAAGTCCTTTTCCACAGTCTGTGCCCAGGGCTACTTGAAGAGGAAACAAACCATAGAGACAAAATGAGAACTCCTTTATTTTTTCAAGTTTCAAAGAGGTACTACAATCCATGTTGGATTTAGAGTTCCAAATTCATCTATCTATATAGGAGAGAACAGAGGGAAACCTAAATATAAAAACTGCTACTGTACACGAATGCTTCATCCTAGATGAACAAAATTTGGTGAGCCAAGCGGGATTTGTGTGCTGATCATTACCACCAAGTATCATCAAGTTTGGGTGAAAAAATATTTGCTGGTATTTCGGAAACTCGATATTTCTTAGAAGCTTTGCAACCCATCTCAATGAAAGTGCATTTCCACAGTCTGTTCCTAGGGGTACTTGAAGAGGAAACAAAGCAGAGAGACCAAACTGAGAACTCCTTTATTTTGTCAAGTTTCAAAGAGCTACTACAAACCATGTTGGATTTAGAGTTCCAAATTCATCTATCTGTATAGGAGAGAACAGAGGGAAACCTAAATATAAAAAATGCTACTGTAGACGAACGCTTCAACCTAGAAGAACAAAATGTGGTGAGCCAAGTGGGATTTGTGTACTGATCACTACCACCAAGTATCATCAAGATTGGGTGAAAAAATATTTGCTGGTATTTTGGAAACTCGTTATTTGTTAGAAGCTTGGCAACCAATCTCAATGAAAGTGCTTTCCACAGTCTGTGCCTAGGGCTACATTAACAGGAAACAAACCATAGAGACAAAACTGAGACCTTCTTTATTTTGTCAAGTTTCAAAGAGGTACTACAAACCATGTTGGATTTAGAGTTCCAAATTCATCTATCTATATAGTAGAGAACAGAGGGAAACCTAAATATAAAAACTGCTACTGTAGACGAACGCTTCAACCTAGAAGAACAAAATTTGGTGAGCCAAGTAAGATTTGTGTACTGATCATTACCACCAAGTATCATCAAGATTGGGTGAAAAAATATTTGATGGTATTTCGGAAACTCGTTATTTCTTAGAAGCTTTGCAACCCCTCTCAATGAAAATGCTTTTCCACAGTCTGTGCCTAGGGCTATGTGAAGAGGAAACAAACCATAGAGACAAATCTGAGAACTCCTTTATTTTGTCAAGTTTCAAAGAGCTACTACAAACCATGTTGGATTTAGAGTTCCAAATTCATCTATCTATATATCAGAGAATCGAAGGAAACCTAAATATAAAAACTGCTACTGTAGACGAACGCTTCAACCTAGAAGAACAAAATTTGGTGAGCCAAGTGGAATTTGTGTACTGATCATTACCACCAAGTATCATCAAGATTGGGTGAAAAAATATTTGCTGGTATTTTGGAAACTCGTTATTTCTTAGAAGCTTGGCAACCCCTCTCAATGAAAATGATTTTCCACAGTCTGTGGCTAGGGCTATGTGAAGAGGAAACAAACCATAGAGACAAATCTGAGAACTCCATTATTTTGTCAAGTTTCAAAGAGCTACTACAATCCATGTTGGATTTAGAGTTCCAAATTCATCTATTTATATAGGAGAGAACAGAGGGAAACCTAAATATAAAAACTCCTACTGTAGATGAACGCTTCAACTTAGAAGAACAAAATTTGGTAAGTCAACTGGGATTTGTGTACTGATCATTACCACCAAGTATCATCAAGATTGGGTGAAAAAATATTTGCTGGTATTTCGGAAACTCGTTATTTCTTAGAAGCTTGGCAACCCCTCTCAATGAAAGTGCTTTCCCACAGTCTACGCCTAGGGATACTTGAAGAGGAAACAAGCCATAGAAACAAATCTCAGTACTCCTTTATTTTGTCAAGTTTCAAAGAGCTACTACAAACCATGTTGGATTTAGAGTTCCAAATTCATCTATCTATATAGGAGAGATCCGAGGGAAACTTAAATATAAAAATTGCTACTGTAGACGAACGCTTCAACCTAGAAGAACAAAGTTTGGTAAGCCAAGTGGGATTTGTGTACTGATGATTACCACCAAGTATCATCAAGATTGGGTGAAAAAATATTTGCTGGTATTTCGGAAACTCGTTATTTCTTAGAAGCTTGGCAACCCCTCTCAATGAAAATGATTTTCCACAGTCTGTGGCTAGGGCTATGTGAAGAGGAAACAAACCATAGAGACAAATCTGAGAACTCCATTATTTTGTCAAGTTTCAAAGAGCTACTACAAACCATGTTGGATTTAGAGTTCCAAATTCATCTATCTATATAGGAGAGAACAGAGGGAAACCTAAATATAAAAACTCCTACTGT